>NC_136980.1:22779881-22782381 GCF_032717465.1 Coenobita brevimanus
CTCTCTCTCTCCACCTAGCACATATGCATAAATTAAAATTTGCTGTTGCAGCCACCCCCAGTCTGGTATTGTGTTTTGTATTACTGCTGTGGTGGTAGGCAATAGATATTCTGTTTTCCACTACTTATTCTTTTAGTTTGATTCTCACTGCCTCAGGCATCAGGGATGGTGCACACATCAGGACTGACCTAAGTAAATACATCTAGTGGGATTAACCTCTCTTAATCCTTGACTCAGGTGACCACTCGAACTGCCCTGCTAAGCAGGGAATGATTTTCATATCACCTGAACTGTATTGTACTGCATAAAGAGGATTTTTCCATTACGGAAAAAAAAAAGAAAAACGGTGTAAAGCTATTCATCTCGAAAATTCTCACCTAGAAAAGTGGAGGGAACAAAAAGATACTCTGTCCCCAAGGCTCCAAAAACTGGGGGGAGGGGGGCATGTAACCCTGTGCCCCACTCAAACGAGGCCCCTGGCACACATATATAGAGTGCGAAAATGTGTTTACCAAAGAAAGGTTAGTTCGTTTTCTCACCGCAAGCAAGCGCGGCGCTGTGCAGCGCACCGATATTGAATTTTTCGTATTTCCTCTCATGTCATTTTTCGTACCATCGAGACAGATACTTTCGTATTGTGGAATTTGTCCTACATTTATCGCTTTCGTACCATCGGAAATTTGTACTTCGAATTTTCGTTTTTCAAGGACTCACTGGACTATATCAGGTTCATTTTTTGCCTACAATACACGCACACACTCTTGTTTCTAATTGAATTTGGCAATATATGCTGGACATATCTGTAGTCAATAGTCTGTATATTATATATATATATATATATATATATATATATATATATATATATATATATATATATATATATATATATATATATATATATATATATATATATATATATATATATATATATATATATATATATATATATATATATATATATATATATATATATATATATATATATATATATATATATATATATATATATATATATATATATATATATATATATATATATATATATATATATATATATATATTATATATATATAAATACAGTCCACATACTCTCTCTCTCTCTCTCTCTCTCTCTATATATATATATATATATATATATATATATATATATATATATATATATATATATATATATATATATATACAGTCCACATACTCTCTCTCTCTCTCTCTCTCTCTCTATATATATATACTATATATATATATATATATATATATATATATATATATATATATATATATATATATATATATATATATATATATATATATATATATATATATATATATATATATATATATATATATATATATATATATATATATATATATATATATATATATATATATATATATATATATATATATATACAGTCCACATTCTCTCTCTCTCTCTCTATAATATATAAATATATATATATATATATATATATGTACAGTCCATATATTGTAGAGAGAGAGAGAGAGAGAGAGAGAGAGAGAGAGATACAGTAATCTCTCCTAGATCCAACATAACTGAGCGAAAGGCAAGTCTGGGACTTAGGTTTGTCTGAGATTCGGGAAAATGCTTCCTGAACAGGTACTTTTGGACCATAACCCAACCTAACTTTGAAAACCACCTAAATAACTCCCTCCCTGACATGCACAGCACCTATTTAAGACCCTATTCACACAAAGAAGGGACAGAAAGCATGAAATAAATGAAAGGGAACCAGAGAATAAGGTATTAGAAGTGAGTATGGAAAATATTTAGCAGTGTACAGGGTACTTACAACATGTCCATGGTCGTTACGAAGATTAACCCGCATCCTCTAAGGCTTTGACTGTGGTGAATATGCTCTTGAAGCACGCACAGTAACCCAGTGTTGTGCTGCACTTCATCTTTTGCACTATGAATTATAATCAGTGGTGTATCCAGGATTTTTGCCAGGGAGGGGGGCAAACACTTGGAATATTTCCCCAAAATATCTGTCATCACAAATTTTCCTAGATTTGATGCTTTATGTCATCAGAAATAAATTGACATCATTACTATTGCGATTGTTCCAATGTCATAAAGAAAAACTATCTTTTCACCACATATTCACAGCTTTCTTGAAGCAACTGTAACCCGCCTCATGCCAGCTATTATTAGCCCTATGGGTCACCCCAGTGCCGGCCATTTTTCGATTTTTTTTTTGGGGGGGCGGTTAAAATGATAGATTTTGATGTGGAAACAAAGAATTTCGCCATTAAAATGCTCAACGAGGCTCGGAAATGAGTTTTATTGAGTCCTGCATACTCATTTACATGTATAGCCGCTCTCTTATGCTCACCACGTACGTGAGAGAAAGCCGTTTTCTATGTAAGGTATACTCAGGTATTTATGCTGGGAAGGTATAGCAATGTTCAGTACACATTTCTGATTACTTATTACTTCAGCATCTATCACAATTTCCGTGTCTTTCTCACTGTGGATGCA
>NC_136980.1:22787381-23029881 GCF_032717465.1 Coenobita brevimanus
CAAAAAGATACTCTGTCCCCAAGGCTCCAAAAACTGGGGGGAGGGGGGCATGTAACCCTGTGCCCCACTCAAACGAGGCCCCTGGCACACATATTTATATCTGCATACCTTCCAAAATGTAGTTTGAGGAGACCAAAATGGCTTCATGCAATCTTAAAAAATTCTGCTTGTTTCAGCTGTTTGTAACAATAATTGTGAAGTGTTTGGCTGCAACTAGCTACAGGGTGAGAGGATATGGCTGCAGGGTGAGAGGATGTGGTTGAGGGGACAGGAAGGCCATTTATACACCTCATCAGCATTCAAGTTGCAAAACATCATTAGACCTCAAAAATTAACCACATAATCTAAGGTGAGAGGGGAAAATGTTAAGTTTTAAATGGTCATTTTTTCTCAAAGGTTTTATTATATTTAGTCTAGCTTTCAATTTCAAAGGAAATTATTGCTCCCACATAAAAATTTTTGGAAATAGATAATACTGTAATATACAAGAGGAAAAGTTAGGAAAACTGTATTGTCATACAAGAACTATGGCAAAAATCCCTTTCAGAATTTCCCAAAAATTTTCCATAGGGGGGCAAACTGCCCCCCTGCCCCCGCGAGTGGCTATGTGTATGATTATAATTGTTTAACACTCCAAATTCTGTTCTTACTTGCGCCACGCCAGTTGTAACACACCAGTTTCCACTCTCCACTTAATCCTTTGCACTACGAATTCTAATCTCTTAGCACTGCACAACATTGTAAATTTCCACGTGATCTAGTGATGAGGTATTGCAGTTTATTTACTGTTTATTCACAAAACTGAGCACGTGAGGCAGCCATGGTGACGAGTGCCTAGTCTTGACGGTAGTTAGGCGGAAATTGGGGGGGGGGGCCTCTACTGTGCATGAAAACACAGCTGTTCATCATCATGCTGCAAGTTTAAAGTAGGGATGAACACATTTTTTTTTTCTTGCATTTTTACATTTTGCCATTTTTGGTGTCCAAGGACCCGAGCCCAAAATGTCCGGGACTTGGGGGTGTCTGCAACCTGGGCTTCTGCGACTTAAAGAGATTTCTCTCTCTCTCTCTCTCTCTCTCTCTCTCTCTCTCTATATATATATATATATCTATCTATCTATCTATCTATCTATCTATATATATATATATATATATATATGTCAGTGTAGAGGCCGTATATATATATATATATATATATATATATATATATATATATATATATATATATATATATATCAGTGTAGATGCCGTATATATATATATATATATATATATATATACGTAGCAGCCGTGGCTCAGTGGGTTAGAGCGCTCCGCTCTGACCGAAGGGTCGGAGGATCGAATCCATCCAAGGGTCATTGGTAGACATCAGGAAGGGCATCCGGTCATAAAATGCTACACGCTCCAAAACCAAAGTCCTCTACCGAGGGGCAACGCCTTAGCCCTTATCCAAAAAAGGGGTACCTTGCGTAAAACTCACTTTATATATATATGCGTAAAACTCACTTTATATATATATATATATATATATATATATATATATATATATATATATATATATATATATATATATATATATATATATATATATATATATATATGAACAGCCTCCACACTGGAGCTTCCACTTGAGAAAGTTAATCTTGTGAGGAAAAGTAATACCAATGTTGTGATGAACAGCAGCTTTATTATACCATACATTTCAAAAACACAATCTCCATTATCAGTAAATCTAAAAGATTAAAAGACAACAATCAATGTCAGAAAAAATATAAAACACTTTATTCTACGATACATTACATAACATAATATAGGAAAAAATAGATGGAAATAATATTAAAGAGAGAAAGTAAAAAAAGCAGCAGGCTTACTTTCTGCAAAATCATAATAATTGTACTATGGCTAACTAGAGTAGAAATTAAAAAAAACACAAAAGGCAAAGTAGGAGTTGACCCATTACAGTAACTATTTCGTGAATAGTGTGTGTTGCTAGTCGAACTATTAAGAATGGGTCGAAATCTATGAATCAAGATAGAATTGGTAATGATGAGCTCAGAGTAGGACTAGAATTTAGTTAGTATCTGAAAATCAATAGGGGAAAAGCGGTGATCATATAAGTGGGGATGCTCTTTGACAGAAGAATAAGAGGGTTTAGAAAGGAGCCTTCCAGTTCGAGTGGATTTAACTTAGTGCTGAAGAACTAAGAGGAGCAGCCAACGTGAGGTCGACCCCACTTGTCTAGGAAGTCAGCTAGATCATGAAAACAAATAAACATATTGGACCGAAAGTTTGTGGGAAGACAAGACGAATGTTTAAGAAAGCAGGCAACAGTGATCTTGTTGGTAAAAATGATCTTAAAATTAATAGCAATCAAGGATAATTTTGTTTAGTGTTTTTCTAATTTCGTAGGTTAAAGAAACCAAATATGGGCACTATGTTTATATATATTCCTTATCGACAGTGTGAACAGGCTTGTTTGGGGAAAGCTTTTAATTTTGAAGCCTGCTAAGGAGTTTGTCAAAAAAACAAGAAACAAAAAAACAAAAACAAAAGGATGAGGTACTCATTACGGGCAAAACAGGCTCTTAAGAAACAAATTTTGGAGTGGAAAGTGATCCATATGGAGCACATATTGTGCGTCATTTTGAGCAAGGTAGTTATTCTGTTAATCTTAAAACTCTACAGGATATAACTGAAGAAGTTTGTGCTTAGGCCAGTGAAAGTACAGTAGGTTTGCATTAAATGCTTCAGGATAAGTGAGTAGAGTGACTGGCAACTAAAATGTAGGGGAATGGAAGGCTTTCATATTCTTCAAGTTCGCGAATGAAATAATAGGTTGGGATGTTGGTAGTTAACGTATTCCAAACAAATTTAAGTGTGAGCAGGGTTGTTAAATTTAAGAAAAGTGTCGTCGATGTACAGTCGGTAAATTAAGAAAGAAAAAAAAAGGGAGGGGGTCTTAAAATCACTGGGGAAAGTTATCAAGCCATTCATTGTGGCAAAGAAAAGCTTCCGCATATTAAGGATCTAGTGTTGACTCTGCCACTCCATCTGTCTGAGTAAAAAGTTTTCCATTAAATGTAAACGGAGATTGATGAGGCAGCTATCTTCATCATGTACAATGATTTTCTGTTCAAGCCTACTGATGTGAAAGTAGAAGTACTGGTGTTATCTGTGATGGGCCGAGTCCTTTCATGCAGGGGAACATTCGTGAACAGGGATTCTTCATCAGAGTTAGTCAGGATGACTGGGTGGTCATAATATAGGAAAGTAACTTTGACAAACTATGCAGAAATTCTGAACCCTATATTTATTTCTGTATAGGAAACTGATCAGGCAAATCAAAACTTTTGTTCTAATATAACTGAAATTTCCTACAGATGAAATGATGAGTCTCAAAGCTATGTTAGGCTTATGAAATTTGTAAGCCTTGAATATAACCAGGAATAGAACCAGAAGCATACAGACTAAAGGTGCTACTTTTGTGTTCGGTCTACCGAGACATTTACATTATAACATTCGGTTAGAATAGGATAGGACAGGTTGGGTTACGTTAGATTAGATTAGGATAGGTTTGGTTAGGAAATGATACGATAGGTTAGGATAAGTTAGGTCAGGTTAGGATAGATTAGGATAGGCTAGTTTAGGTTAGGTTTAGTTAGGATAGGATAAGACAAAACAGGACAGGATAGTACAGAATAGGTATGGCTAAGTTAGCTTAGCCTCTGTCCTATTCAAACATAACCTAAACTATCCTATCCTGTCCTTACCTACCCCAATTTAACCTGATCCATCCTATCCTATCCTATCCTATCCTAACCTAACCTAAACTATCCTATCCTGTCCTGTCCTAACCTAGCCTAACCTAACCTATCCAATCCTAACCTATCCTAATCTAACCTAACCTTACCTAATCTATCCTATGCTAATCCACAATGTCCCAGTAGACATTTCGCTATAGTGTAAATGTCCCGGTCGACCATACATTAAAGTAGCTCTGACTAACAGTCACAATGTCATCAACTATATCTTTAATACTTCGTAGTAAACTGTTTAGTTTATCTTCATGGTTAAGGATGGTAAAAGAAATATCAGAATTAATGCCCTTAAACTTAGAGGTGTAACTGAGAATATGATTAAGCTTAAATTCATAATCATCCTTGTTCAAGATAATTACCACCCTTCCACTATCGAGAGAAGTAATAATTATGTCAAAATTTTTGATTGATATCAAATTTTACGATATCCATAATCCTCCTTTTCTTTCTCGTATTTATAGTGCCGTTTAATAACATTTTTATCTAAAGTAGATACATTATGCCTCAAAAAAGTCCAGTCTCCCTTGAAGATGTTGTATATACTTCTTTCAACCTGAGCATGATCTCTCAAAAGGTAAAAAGAACTCAACATAAGCAAAGAAAAGGAGAGAAAAATCCAGGCCTAACGACGAAACATCAAATTGATATCAATCGATCAGGTAATATACATAAGGTCATCTCTAGTCTTTCCTTAAGACCTTTTACTTGGGAAGAGAAAGATGTGTATGGTGATCACATGCCGTATCCTCCCGTCACCTCAACACAGGCTCCCACCATGTAGCTGCTTCGTTCGCTCAGCAAAAAAGCCACCACTTCAGCCACTTCTGTAGTTGAGGAGAAAAACGTATAAAATAAAATAATATAAACATTTAAAAACTAAACAAGTTTGTTAAGTTAGTTACGCGTGTCTGTTACCTACAGGTGAAAGTAAATCGAAGGTTGCGTGTGGTAGGCTATTCTGGGGGAATGTTTGGATGCTTTCCTTCAAGGTTACGCTGGTTTGTAATTGTGACTGTCCCTTGCCACTAAATACTACCCACACATGTTGGGCTGAGCCCCGACACTTGTTCCTTCAACTGAAATTCACTTCCTTATCAACTTATTCTTCCCCTGTCCCCCTCCTTTCTACCGACTTGGTGGTTAGCTACCGACATCTGGTTCTTTCCTTTCCGTCACACAGACTGTATCATCGTTAGAGGGCAGCCTGAAAATTTAGACAGAAAATGATAAGTATGATAACGATGGAGCTTTGTAATTAAACCCATGATTTATCAGTCGTGTAGTGTAATTCACTTTGCTTACTTTTTTTTTTTCCCTCAGACAAGCCTCCCCAAATGCCTCTCATCGTACATTCAGCTATCATCCCATACCTTCTGTCTATTGTATACCGATTGTGTCATTTCTACCCTCACCCTAACCTTCAAATTAACTTATCTAGCCCTGCTTTTGCACAGAAAACATAACCGCAGCTTCCAGAAATGAACACTAGAAAGGTTATAGTACAGAAATGCATTATCAGGCATTCAATCTATTACCTTATGAGATATATTCTTTACAAGTCAAAGGCCAGCTTAGGAGTGTACATATTATTGGAGTTACTACAAGTAAAAATAAGGCAGATGGGACCTTTCTTCCCCACACACAGACACACACACACAGACACAGACACACACACACACACACACACACACACACACACACACACACACACACACACACACACACACACACACACACACACATTTAATGTGGATAAGAGTCATGTAATTAAATTTGGTAAAAGTATGAAATTATCAGATTGGGATTATAAGTTAGGAAGATCAACCCTACACATATCAGAAAAGAAGGATCTAGGAGTAATTATCAATAACAAACTATCTCCAGATGATCACATCAGTGAGAAGGTACGAAACATGTATACATTGGATGCTGATATGACAACAGCATTCACATATATAAATGAAGACATGCTGAGGATGATAATAACATCATTCATTAGACCAACCGTGGAGTATGCATCAGTAGTCTGGAATCCTCATCTCAAAAAACACATAGATAAGATTGAAAAAGTACAATTGGCCGCTGTAAGATGGGTACCAAGCTTAAGGGATCTAAGCTATGGAGAAAGACTAGAAAGAATGAAATATTATTACCAACGCTGCAGGAGAGAAGGAGAAGGGGATACATGATTATGCTATATAAATGCATCCCAGGGAAAGAGAAAATAGATATAAATGACTGTATATAATTTGGTGAAGCATCAGGAAGAGGACATTGCAAAAATCTGCAAAAAAAAAGAGAGGAAGGAAATTCACTTTCCCAAATAGGGCAACTGATCAGTGGAATGCACTACCGAATGAAGTAATGTGTACCAAAACAATTCATAAATTCAAGGCTAAGTACGATAAAAATGGTTTAATACACGGGACAATAGGACCTGGACTCATTCCTGTAAATATACACTTAGGTACGAACAATTAGGTAAGAACACACACACACACACACACACACACACACACACACACACACACACACACACACACACACACACACACACACACACACACACACACACACACACACACACACACACACACACACACACACACACACACACACACACACACACACACACACACACACACACACACATCATCATCATCATCATCATCTTTAGTAAAGCAAATTTGGAAAAGTAAAGGGATAAACGTAGAAAGCAGGATGATGATTTCTACCTGGAATTGGTTGAAATGGAGACGTACAATAAGTTGGTAGAACGGGTAGACAGATTAGAGAAGGCATTTTAGAGTGATATGGATGAAATTAAGAAGCAATGGTACGTGCAGAAGGGGGAAAATGAAAAATTAGTAAAGGAGGTTAAAAAGAAAGACACAACAACAGATGAACTGTCAGTTTAGGTGGGTTTACTTAGAAGGAAGATTAGTGAAAAGGAAAGCACAGTTGCCAATCGCGATAGCATGATGGAAGAGTTCAGAAATGATACAGAAAAAATAAGGCAAGCAAGCACTCTGATAGATCATAGCAGTGATATTGAGGAAAAGCTAACCCAGGTGAATGAAACAAAGCAAAGCTATAAAAATGATGCGGAAACCACGTATGTTGAAATGGTGAAAGTAAAGAAAGACACAAGAGTCGAAGAACAGAGCATCAAAAAAGAAGTGAAGAAAATAATCCAAAACAATTCAAAATTGGTCAAAGATTCAGCAGGTATCAATAAAACTGTAGTAATCACTGGCATAGAGGAGGAAGCTATAAAAAACAAGATTTCGAGAGACAGACAGGAGATGGCAAATGTAATGAGCGTATTGAAGGAAGTATCAGAGGAAATCTGTAGTTAAGCCATAGAGGAACACAAAAGGCTAGGGAAATATGAGAGAATAAGTCAAGGCCTAATAAAGTAACTTTCCAGAGTGTAAACTTTGTGGAGGAGATATCAAAAAATTCAAAAAGACTTATGGAAAAAGAGGAACTCAAAATGTATGGATAAAAAGATGCCTGACTCAAGAGGAACTGGGATTACTAAAAGAGAAGAGGGAGGAGACAAAAACAATGAACGAGGAGAGATGAGAGGAAGGAACACATTGTTTTACAAAGTACTTAGATTGCAGGTACCAAAGTGGTAAATAAACAGGAGAAAATAATAATGAGGAATGTAGTAGACTCAAATCATGACAAATATGTAAACAAGATGATTAAGTTGATGTACTCTAAAGTACATGGAATGGTATCTAAATTATTAGAAATGAATGACTATATCAAAGAAAAGGAACCACATATTATTTGCCTAACTGAAACAAAATTAACACCAAGGATATCAAATGATACCCTAAACCTATAGGAACACAGTATATGGAGAAGAGATAGGAACTTAAAAAAAAAAAGAGAAGGAATTATAATATTAACAAAGAAAAATCTGCAAGTTAAAGGAATAAATCTAGATACACCCTCACAAGGCGAACTGATTGCAGGAGAGATTAATACATCTGAGAGAAAAGTAACTGTGGCAGATTTATACGTGCCACCCAAATCGAACACTTTGGAAAAAGGCGAATATGAAGAGCTTGCAGAGAGAACAATTCAAAGTTTAAGAGCATGACTACATAGACTGGAGGAGAAATATGAAAGAATTATACTAACCCTGAGATTTCAATACAAATATAAACTGGAATACTGTACAGTACAATAGATATAAAAAGCCAGGAAAGCTGTTGGGACCAAAAGCTCCTGGACCTTGTGCGAGAGTTTTTCCTAGAACAACATGTAAAGGAAAGCACCAGAAAAAGAGGACTTTATGTACTATCGATACTAGATCTTATATTTACTAGGCAAGAAAGTGATATTGACAATATAATGTTTCACCCTCCATTCGGCAAAAGCAACCATGCAGTATTAAAATGCAACTTCAAGATTGCATATGACATAGTTAACAGTAACGAAAGTTATAAAAAGAGCCTTAACTACAAAAAGGGCAACTACCATGACCTAAAGAAATACTTTTTACAAACAGATCGGGAAAAAGAGCTTAGAGGACAAGATTGAGAGAGAGAGAGAGAGAGAGAGAGAGAGAGAGAGAGAGAAATTATGTGAACTTTATGAAATACGAGTCCAAAATTACATCCCTCAGCACAAAGAACCAGAAATTAGAATAAGAAAATGGTTGATTAAAGAAAGTAAAAAATCCAAAAGAAATAAAAGACTTGTTGTGGAACAGAAACAGAAGATACAATAATGAGAGGGTATATAACAACTATAAACAGGCAAAAAACAAATACACAAGAATAAGGAGTGATGCCCAAAAACAGTTTGAGAAGGACATCACAAATAAAAGTATTGATAAACAGAAGCTATTTTACAGCTATATCCGAAGCAAAACCAAAGTAAAAGATAAAATACAATCCATTACGGATGAAGGGATCATCTATACACAAGAGAAAGACATTTGTGAAGCACTAAATAAGAATCTGCAATCAGTCTTTACAGAAGAAAATAATCTTGAGAGGAATGATATGGAACATGTATGCCCAAATATATTACCAGATATCCAAATATCAGAAAAAGAAATACAGAAGGAGTTAAGCAAATTAGACAAAGGAAAAGCAAATGGTCCTTACGAAATTTCATGTTCAGTGCTATAAGAATGTGCAAAGGAGTTAAGTAGACCATTATCTTCAATATTCAAGGAATTCTTGGGTCAAGGTAAACCATCTGATATTTGAAAGACAACAAACATTGTTCCCTTATTCAAAAAAGGGAATAAACAAAATCCACTTAACTACCAACCAGTATCACTAACAAGTGTTGTAAGGTACTGGAAAAGCTGATAAGAAAAGTTTGGGTAAACCATCTAGAAGAACACAATATGATAACTGAAAGGCAATTTGGTTTCAGAAAGGGAAAATTATGTGTAACTAATCTATTAACCGTTTGTCAGTCCTGTGGGGTATTCAAGCGTGGTTAGTCCGGTGGGGTGTTACATCACCTCAATACAAAAATACATGTAGTGTTACCAACATGTAAAATATATTCATGCTGCCGCTTCAGCATATCTCCACAATCACTAATGAAAAGATTGAATGCCTTGTAGGTGGTGTTTATTAATTTATAATAATAAAATACAATAAATTATAATATCAGTAAACAAATAACAAATGGACTCATATCTCTTTTGTCAGGTAAACACAGGAAAATACATTTTGTGATTTTTAAAGTCAGTATGATGATAAACAATATGTAAAAATAAGAAAAAAAAAATTATATCACAATATCATCTAAATAGTTAGTCTGATGGCGTAACTGGACACTCGGGGGGGGGGGGAAGTGCCCCTTTCTCTCACTCCAGCAGAGGCAGGACTAAACCAATCCACATGCTCCCTCCCCCCACTGAATTGGGAAAGTACTGGAATGGAGAGATACAGTATATTCGAATTACCGCCTAGGAAATATGAGCTTTTAAACAAAATTGGGGTGTCAAAACACCCCACCTGAGCTACTGTTGGAGAGTTGCAGAAATATTACAGAAAAGAGAAAGATGGATGGACAGAATCTATCTAGATTTCAAGAAAGCAATTGTCAGAGTACCGCAACAAAGACTTTTATGGAAACATGTACCATCATGGAGGAATCTGAGGCAAACTGTACTGCTGATGCAAGATTTTCTCACAAAAAGGAAAATGAGAACAGCACTAAGGGGAAATTACTCATCAAGGAGGGAAGTGACTAGCGGAGTTCCACAGGGATCAGTGCTGGCACCAATTATGTTTTTAGTGTATATAAATGACATTGAGAGTAGTACTGGAAATGAAAGCTATTTTAAATATGTTCGCTGATGATGCAAAAATACAAAGGAGAATTACTAACACAGATTTTTGTAAAGGGCTATGAGAAGAATTAAATAAACTTCATGAATGAAGTCATACATGACAAATGGAATTCAATGTGGACAAGTGTCATGTAATCAAGTTTGGTAAAAGTAGGAAAAGATCAGACTGGGATTACTAGTTAGGAAGTTAAACCCTACACATATCAGAAATAGAGAAGGACTTAGGTGTGATTGTCAATAACAGACTATCTCTGGCTGATCACATAAGTGAGAAGGTATGGAATATGTGCACCCTGCTTGCAGATATGAGAACAGCATTCACATACATAAATGAAGACATGCTGAGAAAGATAATAACATCTTTCATCAGACCAACCCCTGGAGTATGCATCAGTAGTCTGGAATCCTCATCTCAAGAAACACATAGATAAGATTGAAAAAGTTCAAATGACCATTACAAGATGGGTACCAAACTTAAGGGATCTAAGCTATGAAGAACTAGAAAAACTGAGTCTGCCAACTCTACAGGAGAGAAGGAAAAGAGGAGACATGATTGTGCTATATCAGTGCATATCAGGGAAGGAGAAAATAGACATAAATGAATATATAACCTCTGGGGAAGCATCATCAGGAGGACAATGCAGAAAACTGCATAAAAAGAGAGGCGATAAAGACGTAAGGAAGTCTAGTTTCCCAAATAGGGCAACTGATCAATGGAATGCACTACCGAATGAAACAGTGTGTGCCAAAACAATTCATAAAATTAAGGAGATGTATGATAAAAATGGTTTAAGACACGGGACAGGACGAACTTGACTGATTCCTGTAAAGATACAATTAAGTACGAACAATTAGGTAAGAACACACACACACACACACACACACACACACACACACACACACACACACACACACATCGCTCGCTGGTGCAGTGGTAACGCTCTCGCTTGCCAACTGGTGGACGGGAGTTCGCGCCTCGCTCAGGTTGCGAAAAGTTTCACTGACGAAGTGGGTGGTTACTTTCCCCCTCGAGCAAGGGGACGGGTGTGTGCGTGTGTGAAGGTCACAGCCTTGCCCTTAGATCGGACTATATGAGCTCTCAGCTCCCTTCCGGGAGGGTAAAAGCTGACGATCACGACCATCAAGTGATCCTGACCGACCCGGTGAATTACACACACACATATTTAAATTCATTTCCACCTAAACCCGTGCTCACTACACTCACACCCTTTTTACTCTATAGTAACTTGTCTCAACATTTCCATCTATCCATTTTGAATACTGTGTAACATTAGATTAACAACAGGACGTGATACTAGTCACGAAGAAGTTCCATATACAGGATGCAAAGCCGTAGTATTGTATAATTCTTACACTGACGTACGTGAAGTAAGTCGCAAAAGTACGATAATCTAGGCCAAGTTAAGGTAAAAGGACTACAACACCCACTGATTCTGGGGTGGGTGATAAAAGACAGTAGCTGAGTGAGTTGGGGGCAAAAAATTCCAGGATGGGCATGTTCATAATATGCCTTTGTATATCACTTGAATGAAATAATATATGGTCACAGTCATGGGTTTTTGATCAAACGTTGCATGATGAGGGTGGTATATGACCTGGCATTTACCTTCTCATAGTGAACATGCTGTACTGTATGATGTGGAATGGCAGAGCAACAGACAAAATATCAAGGAGGACCCTGCGGGATTAGCACAGCAGTCTGATTTTCCTGGCTATATTTACGATTACCATTGAGCTTTCCCTGATAAACCACATACCCAGTATTTGTATACGCCGGTAGGTGAGGTTTTTGCAGGATACTTATAATTGACTTTTCAAATCAGTCATTTTCACTCAGATTTTATTCAAAAGAATTCTTAGCGGAAGGTGGGGTGCCCACCATCCAGTCACTGCATGTAGTGCAACCTGCATGTGCCTATCGTAAGTGAAAAGACAAACAGTGTTATGTAATCCAGGGTCCGGTTGTGCAGAAGTAATTAATGCGCTGAGTCTGCCAACTAACCGATACACGGCGTCAGGGCAATCATCTGGCTCCGAAATAAGGCAGGATGAGAGGGTACCACGGTCGAAATACTGCGTGTTTACCTACAATCAGGTGAAGCTTAACGAGTCTTGCTTCAGATCTTTCAAAGTGAGACACTAGTGCAATATTGATATTGCCGCCAAATAAGACATTTCAGACGTAGTTATTGTGTAGTGGATCAGTGATTACCTACAGGGGGCCTAGTGTGCCCAAGCTCCCAAATAAATCCCTTGCGTCCCCCCCCCTCACTGGCCCTTATTTGATATTTCGGATTACGTTCAGTGGAAGAGAGACAGAGGTTACAGCTTGGGTTCTTATTTTCTCTAACATTTTGGGTTACACAGAACCCGTGTTCAGATAGTTTGAAAAAGATTTTTTTTTTTTTACTTATCGACCATCGTGCCGAGGACCCCGGTCATTAAGCCAATTTATTATTCATTTAAATATGTTACATTTTATTTTTAAATTTTGTTAACTTTATTTCGATTTTCTTGAGTATTTTATTACTAACTTTAAAACCAGACAAAAATGCTATTCTACACCAGGGCTGTTCAGCTGGGGACCCGCGGGCCAAACCCGATCCTTGAGCCGTTTTTGTTTGGCCATTTGCCCACTCAGAAGAATGAAAACAAATAAGTAAACTAGTTTAAAACAGAAAGATTTTTTTTTTCTTTTTATGGATGTATGTAGCGGAAAATGTAAATGCAAATAATATATGAATTTCTCGTTTCTTTCTTTGTATAAGTGTTTAGACAGAGGGGAAAAATAGAGGTAAAATACTACAAGGCCCTTTTGTTAATCGGAGTTTAATACTTTTACAGTAGTTGAATAGCCCTGCTCTACACTAACGCCTAAAGACAAAAAAACCTAAACCTAACTACATATTCACAGTGTTTATACTCACAGTTAAAATACCTAGACAAACAGAACACCATCGACTGCAAGTGTGTAATGCCTGTTTACATTACGCACCTGCACTCATCACCTACTGACTGTCAGGCGAGGAACACGTATCAGTGTAGGGAACATCACTATACGAAAGAGAGCCAGATGAGTTAAGAACTGTGACTGTCAGGCGAGGAACACGTATCAGTGTAGGGAACATCACTATATGAAAGAGAGCCAGATGAGTTAGGAACTGTTCCAGACAAGTCATCTATTGAACCTAATTAAGAAGGCTTAAACAGATACAAAACACTTACATATGTACAGTACATAAAGTGAAATACATAGCCCAACAGAACACCATCAATTGGAATCGTCCAATACCTCAATATTGCACATTTGTACTCAACTGGTGAATGTCAGGCGAGGCACGTGGTTTATTATAGGGGTTATTAATACAACAAATAGAATGGTCAGTATTCATTTCAAATACGCCACCCTACTTAAAAAAAAAAAAATAAAAAAAAACATATATATGCAAGTAGTAACGTCACAGACAAACAGTAATAAGGTCACATCACTCTGACAAATCAAGTCTTCCTCAAGAAAGCCATCAGTTTATCAGCCATAACAAGATTCCCATCACCCAAGATGGTGCAGTGGTCAAGAGGACATCTCATGTGCCGCAGTGACTTATACAGAAGCACGTTCATGTATAAATCGCCGACATTGCAAGATGATATGACTGATAAATAACACTACAACATAGATATCACAGTTTGATGGATATCTTTGTTTCTGTAAAAGACAAACTTGTGGGTAAGAAGAACGTTGTTCGTACTTAGACGTGCTATACCCTATTTGACTGACCTGTGCACCTGAGATTTATGGAGAGGAGTAGAATGTGTTTGATTCGCAGCTGCTGATTGGATTACTCCTGTGTTTTTGTGCTTTCTCATGCCATGGATTACAGTGCTTCATCTAGTGACCCTGATAGCCCGCACGCTATCGCTGTTCCCCATGCACCGAGCGCAGGTGAAAGCTCAAGAGACAGTGGGAGGGGTAGAAAACACCCTCGTTAAGTGGAGTAGTGGGGGAGCACAGTGGCAAAAACAAAGCCTAACCTAGGCCAGGCATACGTGAGCTACAAGACGAAAAAAGAGGTTCGTGCACGTGCCTTCAGCAATCCCTGTCGTGATGGTTGCTTTGGAAAGGTTACGCAGGAAGGTGTGAAAAAAGTGTTCAGTGAATTCTGGACATTAGGATCGTATGATTCCCAGAATGCGCACATACAGAAAGTGGTTGAAATGGTGCCAGTGAAGCGTAAACGTACCAAGGAAGCACACAGTAAGCACAGCAGTACCCATCAGTATAGTGCAATAGTGTATAACATCAAGACCCGGGTGTGCAAGGAAGGTTTCTTACCTATACATCCCATTAGAATTACACGCTTGACGACGGCACTGCATAAGGTAACTAGCACAGGCACACCTATTCCTGATCAGCGTGGACGTCATGAACCTGCCAACAAAATCGTTGGTAACAAGGCTCTATGTGTGAGGGAGCACATCAAGCTATTACCTGTTATGTATTGCCATTATAGCAGGGCAGAAGCACAGAACCGGAAATACCTTGAGTCGCATCTGACCACGGAGAAGCTGTACGTGGTATACCTGGAATGGCTTAGTCAAAATTATCCAGATGAGCAGCATGCATGTCTGCATTTTTACTCTGATGTTTTCACTCGTGAGTCAACATCTCCTCTGAGCCACCGTGCACCGATACCTGCACCACCTGTGACACATTCGAGGTGTCCATCAAGAATTCGGCAGACCACTTAGGATGACTTCACCCAGAAGAAGGAGGCACACTTGCATATGGCACAGCAGGCACACGACTTCATGAAGGCCATGGAGTCGGACAACAACCCAGAACTTCGTGCTATTTGTGTCGGCTTGCAATAGACACTGTCCACGCCAAAAGTCACTGCTAATGTTGCATACTACAAGAGAAAACTATGGATCTACAATCTCTGCACCCACAACCTGAAAACCAACACCAGCACTATGTACGTGTACAAGCAAAGTGTGGGTGATGTGAAGTTGCAAGTTGCATAAAACACTGGATAGACGAGGAAAGTCCCATTGATGACTTTACTGAGATAGTGGTCGTCTCAGATAACTGTGCTGGCCAGAACAAATACATCAACCTGGTGCTGTTTTACTTGCGTGAGCTGCACTCGAGGCGTCTATTGTCTATCAATCATGTCTACTTTGTGCCTGGCCATAGTTACATGGCCTGTACTTTATACACCTGACGATTATGCTTGGCACATTGCACGTTCTGTGGCTAAAAAGTACAAAGATGTGTGCATGAACCAGGACTTGTTTCTAAACTTTTTTGTGTTGCAGGCCTCCATCACCAAACGTCAGGCACAAGGTCGAACCTTCCAGGGCTCCCGGAAGCTCCTGTTCCGGCTTAGATTCCCGGAAAGTGTACTCATAAAGTCGGACTATGAGTACAATGATGACGTCACCGAGCTGCGCCTCATGAAGGGTAGAGGAGCGTGGTCCCGTACCAAATTCGTCCATCTCCCATCCATGTTCGCATCCCCCCTCCGCCTCTCTGTTGAGAAGATCAGTGACCTGCAGAGTTTACTGCCTCTCATGCCCTTAGACAAGCGCCAGTTTTATGACAGGCTTGAGGTAGGCAGGGCTGATGACGTCACCACATCTGAGGAGGATGAGAATGAAGAATTGCTGGAATATTGCAACTAAGCCAGGGGTGGGTGGGAGGAGAGGAGGGACGGGAAAATGGAGAATCATCATGCAACGAACACCACATTGACGACGTAAGTACCCGTATTTCTCTTAACTTTTCATTATTATTTTTATTATTATTATTATTATTATTATTATTATGCTCCAACAGAGGATCGAGTGGCAAGAGTGAAAGATGAGTTTTGGGCGAGAGTAGAAGCATGTATGGACAAGTTTGAGAGGAGCGAGAGAGTGCTGTTGATTGGAGACATGAATGGCAAAGTTGGGAATGTACGAGTGGATGGAGTGGTTGGTCAGTGGGGTGTGCCAGCTGAAGTAGATGGGATTGGTAGTGCTTTGGTGGACATCTGTGCTGGTAAGAGGTTGGCAATAGCCAACACCTACTTTCGTCATAAGATGATCCACTGGTATACATGGAGAGTAATGAGGAGGATGGATGGTGAACTTGTTGAACGAAAGACAATGATAGACTACGTGTGTGTGGATGAGCGAATGAGAAGACAAGTGTTGGATGCAAGGTTGTGGAGAGGGTGGGGGAATGGAGTCTCGGACCATCACTTAGTGATGGCCAAGGTAGAGCTGCAAAGAAAGTGGTTGAGGAGACGAAGGGGAAGACAGGAGGAAGCAGCTCCTGTGAGAAGAGTGGAGAAATTGCAAGACAGTGAGAAAAGGACAGAGTATAAGAGCATAGTGGAAGAAAGATTGGGAAGGTATGAGCTAGAGCAGATGGAAGGGGTGGAAGACGTATGTAAGATATTCACGGAAGAGATAAGCGCAGCGTGTGAGGTGGTTTGTGGAGTGAGGAGGAGATGCAAGGGTGTGCAAGGGACAGCATGGTGGAATGATGAGGTGAAACGAGCTGTGGAACAAAAGAAGAAGGCATATGGTGAATGGTTGGCGAGTAGAGGTAGGGGAGAAGTTGAGAGAGAGAAGAGAGAGGTATATGTGAGCAGGAGAAGGGAGGTTAAGAGACTGGTGAAGGAGAGTAAGAAGAAAGTGGATGAAGAGTTTGGGAGGAATCTGAGTGTGAAATGGAGGGAGAGTAAGAAATTGTTTTGGAAGGAGGTAAAGAAAGTAAGGCAGTGTGAAAGGGGAAATAGTAGGGGAGTGAAAGATAGGAATAATAGATTGTTGGTGGAGAAGAGAGAGAAAGTGAGGAGATGGAAAGAGCACTTTGAGGATTTGTTGAATGTAGAGAGTGAGAGCAGTGTGAGTATAAGTGGTTGGGGAATGGCTGGGAGAAGAAGAGATGAGAGGAGGGAGGAAGAGATCAGTAGGTCGGAAGTAGTGGAAGCGATGAAGAAGATTAAGCTGGGAAAGGCCCCAGGAATTGATGGAGTGTGTGGTGAAATGCTTAGGTATGGGGGTGAGATTGTTGTGGAGTGGATATGGAAGTTGTGTAGATTGGCTTGGGAAGAGGGAAGGGTTCCAGAGGATTGGAAATCAGGTATAATTGTTCCTCTGTACAAAGGAAAAGGGGAGAGAGAAGTATGTGGTAACCACAGGGGTATTTGCCTTCTTAGTGTGACTGGTAAAATATATGGTAGAATACTCATTGATAGGGTTAGGCATATGACAGAGGAGCTAGTTGGAGAAGAACAAGGGGGATTTAGGAAGGGAAAAGGGTGTGTAGATCAGATATTTGTTCTAAGATGTTTAGTGGAGAAGTATCTAGAGAAGGGAAGGAAAGTGTATGCTGCCTTCATGGACTTGGAGAAAGCTTATGACAGAATAGATAGGCAAGGTATGTGGAAGGTATTAAGAATATATGGAGTGGAGGGGAAATTGTTGAGTGATGTGAAGAGTATGTACGAGGGAGCTAGGGCTACGGTGCGAGTGGATGGTGAGCTGAGTGAGTTCTTTGATCTCAATGTGGGACTGAAACAGGGGTGTGTGATGTCTCCATGGCTGTTTAATATATATATGGATGGGGTTGTAAAGGAGGCGCAAGGTAGGGCAGTGGATGTGGGGGTGGCCCTAATGAATGAGGGTGAGATTTGGAAGCTTCCGGTGTTGCTGTTTGCTGATGATACAGTATTGTTGAGTGAAGATGAATGGGAGTTGCAAGGTTTGGTGAATGAATTTGGGACAGTGTGTAAGAGGAGGAAGCTGAAAGTTAATGTAAACAAAAGTAAAGTTATGGTGTTTGAGAGGAATGAAGTCACAGAGTGTGCAGTGAGGTTGGATGGTGAGGATATGGAGAATTTGAGTGCATTCAAGTACTTGGGTAGTGTGATGAGGAAGGATGGAACTTTGGGGGATGAAGTACGTGAAAGGGTACAGCAGGGAAGAAAGGTTGTTGGTACACTGAAAGCAATGATGAGAAATAGGGAGGTGAGTATGGAAGTTAAGAAGTCACTGCATGATGGTATTGTGATCCCTACCCTGACGTATGGAAGCGAGGCGTGGACCTTGCAAGAGGGGAACAAGTCAAGAGTGAGAGCAGTGGAAATGATTTACTTGAGAGGAGCATGTGGAGTGACGTGGAGGGACAGGTTGACGAATGAAGAAGTGAAGGAACGTTGTGGGGTAGATGTGGATGTGGTTGAAAAGATTAGGAGAAATACACTGAGGTGGTTTGGACATGTGGAGAGAATGGAGAATGAAAGACTGACTAACAGGGTGTATGTAGGTGAGGTGGAGGGAGGGAGAGGGAGGGGTAGACCGAGGATGAGGTGGAGGGATGGAGTTGAGAGGTATATGAGGGAGGGGGGGTGAGTTGGGGGGAGGGGAGTCAAATGTTGGGTGACAGAGTGACTTGGAGGCGTTTTGTCTGCGGCCACCCTTTGCGGGATTAGGGCGTCGGGCTATAGATAGATAGATAGATAGATTATTATTATTATCAGGACCATTATTATGATTATTATTGATTTTAATACTAATCATATTGTTATTGTGAGTGTGCTATTATTGTCTTTTACATGTTATTACCTTTTCATTATTACTTTGTCATTGTGCAGTGGTGAAAATTAATAATTTATTTTGCGGTAAAAAAAATCCTGAGATGATAATTATAATCATCCCAGAACACATTTAATTTCATGTATAACGTTAGATTAATGTTACCGAACTATTAAGACCCATACAAACTTGAATAAATTCAGATATTAAGGGGATGGAGTGGATCATGATTGACATTGATTTTTAAATCGGTTGATCACTCTTATTATATATATATATATATATATATATATATATATATATATATATATATATATATATATATATATATATATATATATATATGATTAGCTGAGAGTGTGAAGATTGTATAGCTATGTGTTTCATTAATATCGTATGGTTGGTTGCCGAGATATTATTGATTTTATAAACTGTTCTATAGCTTCGTTTTGCGTTTTATTTTTTTTATTTTTTTTATGAGCGTTTGGAGCGTTCTCCCGCAGAGCTGCTCTTAGCTTATGGCTTTGTTAATAACAATAATAACAGAGGCACGAATAGACGTATAAGCTGGCAATCGAAATCAGAGGGCACATTCAGTTTACCACACATTAGCACCAACACATTCACTCGATCTGGAGTCATTGGTGTATAACTGGTGTAACCCCAAATGACGCCTGATGATGTTACCACAAAAGTGGTGGACCTCCGTCTCCAGCATGTTGGTCTACGGTGATGGGAGCCATGAAACAGCAAAGTGAAGGTGGGTGGCTCCCAAGGTGCTATATTTTTAAGCACCAACTTGTCACAGTCACTGAGGTCCACACCAAGCTCCTGAGTCAATAAGTGAAGGCGCATGGCAGACGGCCAACGAAACCCCTGCATAAGACTGTGTTGTTGACGGACGGGGGTACAAGCCAATATCATTTTTTTATGTGTCCGAATTTCGTGTGAAGGAAATTGATGGTCTTGGCGAATACAAAGGGGAGGAACATTCGCCTCCACTTACATACTAGAAACACATATACACATCAAGGTTCCAAGACATATTTGCAAATATTTATTCTACGACATGCCCAATCTCTTCAATGTGGCATCAGATGTTGACCCATACACCTGTGCGATAGAATCCAGCTTAGATCTAGTAAGGGACTTATGCACCATTAAAAAGGTTTTCCTTTGGGTCCCCAAGTAGTACCAGCTGGGGTTACTTAAGGACATTCAATGGTTTATCATAACGAGCAAGTAAATTGTTACCATGAAATTTAAAGTTTAAACTGCGATCAAAATGGAAGCCTCAAAACCTGACAGAAGTTTGAAATAGAACAGGCTGATTATCCAAATTCAAATTCAAATCAGGGATGTTACGGGTAGTGAAAACAATAGTGGCACACACAGGGATGGAACTCTTAAATCCTCATTGCAAGGCACACTGATGGACAGAATCAAAGGCTGCCTGTATCCGCCCAGTCGAAAATTGTGCATTATGGGAAGTGCCATATTGCACCATCATCGTCATAGAGTACTTAAGATCTCTTGCAATGGGAGCTGATGAAGAATTTCATTGAACATAATACTAAAC
This sequence comes from Coenobita brevimanus, assembly GCF_032717465.1. Classification (NCBI taxonomy): domain Eukaryota; kingdom Metazoa; phylum Arthropoda; class Malacostraca; order Decapoda; family Coenobitidae; genus Coenobita; species Coenobita brevimanus. The sequence goes on from NC_136980.1 coordinate 22,807,729, forward strand.
AAGTCCCAAAGAGACTGTATTCCACTTCGTTACAACCGGTAAACCTACCTGTTTCGTTACAACTGGTAAACCTACCTGTTAAAGTAAAGGATATAATGTAAAGGATTAAAAGAAAATAGAAAATTGGTCATAAGTCGTCCATCTTGGATTTTTTCAAAATGTCAAAAAGACAGCCATCAACCTCCTATATAGCACAACTATCATATAAAATGTGAGTAATTTCCAATGTATGGTTTCTGAGATACAGCGTGGAATGGACGAACGGACGGACATGGCTTAAACTAATATTCCACTTCGTGAGAAGTGACATGGAATAACAAAGTGGTGCTAAGCACATTTCTCTAAGCACTCTGTTTTCGTGAACAATAACATCCAGTGTCAACATACTGTGCAATTTGACACAGAAAGTTCTGTTCTTCCAAAAAAAACAAAAAAGTTGGAAATATAAATAGGCATATTACCTCTTAAACTATAAACATGGCGTTCTATTAGTATACAGTATTCCCTTGTCCTGTCATAGGATTTACTGATATCCACGAATATCATTATCATGAATACTTTATTGGCATATGACTCCGAAAGCCAATGTTCCAAATACTGTACATTAAATGATCTAGTGAATTTCTGTATTTACATAATCCAAATTGCCGATTACTGAACAAATTCTTTGACTCTAAAACAAAACAAAGCCTGTTATCAACCACTCATTCCATGACCTTGCACAGCCAAGGAGTCAACACAATAGGATGGAATGAAGTGGCATTCATAAGAAGACCAGCCTATCTGAGAATCGTATTATATGCACGAAGTGCCATGAGTTTAGGAACATTCAGGTCACCCAAAGCTTAATGTATAAAATTAACAGCTTAGTCAGGCTGTCCTGATTAAGATGCTGGAGCATACCGTGCGTAATGGTATCTGCTTCGAGACTGGAGTCTTTACAGGATTTTAGGGCAAGGAGAAGTTCATCCACCATAAACTCTTGGTTGTACGAGGAGTAGTACGTCTTCTGTGGCAAGGACTAATGATGACAGTTCAGCCGTATATTCATAGTCTTGGAAAGACTGGTCATAATTAGCTGATGGCTTACATGAGAAAAGCTCCTAGCAAGGATCGTCACAGATGTTACTGTCCAACTGGAAAGCGATCATGGGGTTATAAGGGCATTTATGATTTAGTGTTTTTGTAGTCAACCAGACTTTAGTTTATGGGGTAAATCGATTCACCGTGGGCACAAAAGACTGCCAGGAGCCACGTTTAGCACTTCTAATTATTCTCCTTACATCAGGCCTTGCTTGTTTGTTTGCAATAAAGATTTCCCAGATGGTTGACAAATAATATCCTATTGCATTTCCTTAATGTTTGTTAATAATCTGGCATCCATTAATGAGCCGTATGCTTTGCATGAGTTGTTATTCTTGGGAATAAAAGCGTCAGCTGTCTGTAATACAGAATTGATTAATTTTTGGACTTTTACATCTATGGTCAACCCAGAAGTATACCTAAATTGGCAATCCCTGAAAAGGATCCCCAGTCTGCTTTCTTAACCCGCGGCGTCCCATAGACGTGAATTAACGTCCGCACGTTTTGTCACTGCTAATCCCGTCGACGTGAATTAACGACCGCACGTTTTGTCACTGCCAATCCCGTCAATGTACATAAACGCGAATCAACTGCATGGTCCCTAACTTGCACAATTTTCAATTTTTGTGAGTGATTTTTGGTACGTATACACGGGACACCTTCCTCTACAAGATGCCAGGCAGAGACAATGCCTTACCCAGCATGACCTCCCACCTCCCTGCATGCCATTGTCTCAGCAATTCACCTGTTATCAGTGACCTGGCCAGTAAAGCCATGTCATGCCATGGTACGAAATTCAGGGCCAGAGTGATTCCCCAATCAATGACAATGTGGAGGACAAACTTTACATAGCATTAGAGGAAGAAACAGTCAGAAATGATGATCAGGTAGTGTGGCAAGAAAAGGTCAGGTATGGTGATGAGTTAGTGAGTGAAACAATGCTTATAATGCCTATATTACTGTTTGAAAACCAATATACTCTTGTACTACATATAAATTTGTACCAAGTAAATAAATAAATACCGTTTATGAGTGGTGTGAAATAGTTACTCTCCCATAGAACTCATTTTCTTTGGTGCCAGCCTGTTAGAAAACCCAGTAAGGTAAGGAGGTACTGCTACCTGGTTCGAGTATTTTAAACCTCAGGTGAGTGATTTTTCTATGAATTTTCGATGTTTCTCACCAAAAGCAGAGGTTTGAGCCAATTTTTTTTTTTTTCCAAAAATGGTTGGGATTGGGGGGAGTCAGTGGTGGAAAAGTGGTCGGGATGGGGCGGGTTAAAGTTAAATTTTGAAAGTGAGGGATCTGAAAAATCGTCGCATGAAAAAGAAAGACAGATGGGTAAATGATGACTTCCCAAGAAGTCGTCATAAGGACCCCACTTGAAATCTTTATATATACCTGGGGACACCAGAGATAAGTTAATGGCCGAAAAATGTCCAGTACGATCATCTACACACAAGTCAATCTACCATCGTTCAGCTACCATGTGCCAGCTACGGGCTGTCCACGACTATCGATCCTCAAGCTACTCGTACCCGATTGATAGTGATGGGCATTAAGGTCACCCAACACTATCTTATTTCCAGGAAGATCGTCAAAATGTTGATTTAAAGCATCACTATCACTGGGACCATGAGAAGGTCAGTAGTGAGAACTAATAGGCAGGTATGTGTTAGTTTCACCATGGACAAGACAGCTTTCAAAGCAGAAAGTAGAACCACTTCTGTTTGTGAGTGATTTTTTTGTGTGTATATGACATCTCTGTGACCATCAGGTCTTCCATTTGAACTGTGGAAGATTAGGGTGATCTTCCAAGTACATCTCCTGTAAACAAAAAATGTCTGGCCTGTTTATAGATAGCAAGATTGGTTTATTGCATAATCTATTCCCAAGACTCCTACAGTTCCATTATAACACAGTGAATGCTACAGTTTAAGTTTTACGAGGTGGGCATTTGTGCTTAGACCTTTTATGTCACCTGCCTACAGGTGAGCAAATACAGGGGGACCTATCCCGGTACTTGCTGAAAGAAACCTCCATATTATCCTCAATAACAAGGTCCACAGACTTCCCCAAGGAAGAGATAGCCATTTTTTCCATAGGTGGAACAGGGCAGAAAGTACATGAGGACGTGACTGCATGGTTAGAGTGGTCAGATTAAACTTATTCAACTTGTCAAACTTCGGTTTAGACCATACTGAGTGAGAAGCTGCAGCAGCAGCCTCAGAAGAAGGTGCAACAGAGATATCAGTAAGAAAGTTGGAACGAGCAGGAGGAGACCAAGAGAGAGAACGAGTAACAACAGTGCTCGGGACAGGATCAATTTGTGTCGCCTCTGTGCACATCATGGGACGGTTCACAACCACCGATGCAGAGAAGACATTAGGTTTGGGAGTAGCATGCACTTCCCTTACCTCCTTCCAGCACCGTAATAGGAAGTGCCCTCCGTTTACTTCACTGCGCAGACTTTCCTCTCCTCCTTCCAACTGGGACAGTCCCTCGAGGAAGTAGAGTGAGGACCCTTGTAATAAAAGCATCTTTTAGTCTCGGATGTGCAGTGTTCAGCATTATGACCCTTAGCTGCACACCTCTCACACACTGATTAAGAAGCCCGACAATACTTGTCATTATGTCCATGCAGTTGTCATGTTGAACAATGAAGAGGCCTAGAGATATATGGCCTTACATAAACAATTTCTTATCAACTTTGACATGCACAGGGAAAGAGCCGTCGACAAAGGTCAAGATAATGGAGGCAGTTTTAGTCCTTCTCCTGTCCAAGACTAGAGTTATAAATCTGATATCAATGACATCCTGCTGAGCAACTTAACGTATGATGTTGTTCTCTTCCATAACCATGAGGTCCCTAAATGTGATAACACTCTTGCAGGACTTCATGGAAACTGTGATCCTTGGCTGGACATCATACGAGTGAAACTTATGCGGCTTCAACAAGTCCTTTACGTGAAAGGAAGTAAAAGCCCCAATCGGATCTCCAATAGTAAGTTATTTTACTTGCTCCACATCACCAGCTCAGCTGTGACTTGCCATCTTAATAATGAAAGGGTTAAGATTAGTCAGTTGAGTGGAACGAAGGCACGCAGCACAACAAAGATGCTTTACTTACAGAACTGTCAAATGGGGGTATGAGTTGATCATTCTGGGGGCAGTCAGTTTGTGACACAGTCAGGGGTCCGTCATTATCACCTCCCCCCCCTGAAGGGGTAAGAGGAAGTATGAGAGTCAGCCATAGTAACCACCCCTCTTTCGTGGGTGATGTGGATAGAAGAGAAAAAACGAGTAAGGGAAAAGATCCCCAGAATAAGGCAACTAAGACAGATGGGTGAAGGCATCACTCCAGAAGTGATTAAGCAAAGGCAATCTCAAGCAACAGATACAAACAAGTATTGTATCGGTAAACAGGGAAGGGAGGAAAATAAGTACTAGCTAACCTAACTTGACACCATCGTAAAGGAGAACATAAAAGCGAATGCTGATGGAGCAGACCTACAGCTGGAGGAGAGCAAAACAAACATGTTCGTACCCACCACAACCATGCATCAAAGTCCTTCTAAACAAGACGTGACAGAGCCGAGACATTTCTACCCTTGGAAATTCCCTCCCCCTTCTAGTGTTGCAACCTAATTGGTAACCTAAAGGAAAATTCCGTTATCCTACCCCATCCCTGATTGCGTGATTAATGTTATTCGTGCTGTATACCTACATGCGCTGAAAAATCCATCCCTATGATTAGTTTAATTTTTACACACACGTGAAATGCTTCCAACATTTTTCTCACTTGTTTTTGCAGATCTTTCTCAACAACAGTAACATCTTCCCGCTTGGGTAAATGATTGTGCTGATGTATGTGCAACCTTTGGGAAATATAAATTCTGCGACACCGCACATTTACTTTGTGTTTTACTATCCTCGTATCTATTTCACGTCCTGTTTCCCCTATATACTCGTACGTGTTTGATCATACACTGCAGGGTATACTGCATACTACACTGTTCTCATTTTCACTTCCTTTCACTTCTGTTTTGACTATATCTCCTATTTTACATTCCGAGAATGCAGCAATCATAAGGCCCGCCTTCAGTAAGTGCTTGTTGATAGTCAAACCTTTGGCTGAGTTGAGGACAGATACTTGACTTGTGTTGTCATCGTTTAACTGATCAGTGGCATTATCTCTTTTCGTTTTGATTGTATAGACAGCCTTTCTTTTTAATTTTAGTTACATGCCTACCATATAGCATAGCTTCATAAAGTTTTCAATTATGTATCAAGAAGCTTAGGTATCCGGTAGACATGTTACAACTAAAAAAGAAGTGCAGAGGCTGGTCCCGTTTTGCTTGTGTAAAACATAACTATATATCTTCACCACAGTTACTTCAAGCAAGGAAGAAATATCAGTTGCAGTTCTTGTGCAGCGGTACTCTTATGAATCAGTATGTGCAAAAATGCAAAGAAGTGAGAGGGTTGAAGGCTGCTTTCCCACGACGAGCATATTAACCCGCCCCGTCCCGACGACGTATGGGTACGTCACCACGATTTGCATTTGCCAGTCCCGGCGACGTACCAGTACGTCGTGCAATTGCAAGGTACCTAATTTGCACAATTTTCAATTTTCGCACGTGATTTTTCGTATGTATACACAGGACACCTTCCTCTATTCCTGTACAAGATACCAAGCAGGGACAATGCCTTACACTGCATAACCTCCCCCCTCCCCCCCTCATGCCATTGTCTTGGCAAAGGACCTGTTACCAGTGACCTGGCTAGTAAAGTTATTCAGGGCCAGAGTGATTCCCCAATCGATGACAATGTAGAGGACAATGTTTACATAGCATTAGAAGAAGAAACAGCCAGAAATAATGATCAGGTAGTGTGGCAAAAATAGGTCAGGTATGGTGATTAGTTAGTGAGTGAAACAATGCATATAATGCCTTTATTACTGCTTGAAAACCAATATACTGTCATACTACATATACATTCGTACCAAGTAAATAAATAAATACCGTTTATGAGTGGATAAAATAGTTACCCTCCCATAGAACTCGTTTTCTTTGGTGCCAGCATGTTAGAAAACCCACTCAGGTAAGGAGGAACTCCTACCTGGATTGGGCACTTTAAACCTCAGGTGAGCAATTTCTCTATGAATTTTCGATGTTTCTCACCAAAAGCGAAGGTTTTAGCCAAAAAAAAAAAAATCGAAAATACCTCGGGACTGGGGGATGTCGGAGGTGCGGAAAACCTCGGGACGTGACGGGTTAATATCTCAGCGCACATTGCTGTGTGATAAACTGTTAATACCAGTCAATATATCATAGCCACCTCTGTATTCTGACATAGGGGTATTGTCGTAATTATGGGAAGAAAGATACCTAGAAATATTTCATGCACAGTTCATATACTTGCGTCATTCGAGAATAGTTAGGTTATTTAGATTGCTTTGACTGTTTCATTATCTATATGAAGCAGTTAGAATTTAAAGAAGTGTGTCTGGCACAACCCACAACTACTATTTGGAGAGAAACTGTTAAATATTACTAAAAAAAATTGCCAAAGAATGATGAAATAAATAATAACGCCAGATTATCAACAATTCTAGTGGAGTTAGAAGTAAAAATATACCCCAAGTCATGTTTCAGTGCAGAAAATTGAGTTAGTGACAGTTTATTTCTATGGTCAACTGTGCAGAAGGCAAGAAATGAGATACGGAGATCCACTACATCCTCTGGAAGTCCTTGATGAATACCTCTTACCGTACTATTAATTTCTATTGGTACAATAGAAATAGATTGTGTCCCCCCCTGTGGCGGGGGGGACACAATCTGGCCGCACTATGGGGTGGTACTACTACTCTGCAGCCAGGTTGTGTTAGGAAGAATACTGCCACCGTATTCCCTGCGTGTCGTAAAAGGCGACTAAAAGAGGCGGGGTGAGGGGACTAGGGACCCCCTCCTCTGTTTTTTAGTTCCTAAAAAGAGACAGGCCAGAGAAAGGGATGGGGGATAGAGTTATCCCCGTACCCTGAAGATTGGGTCTATGAATGTGCGTGGATGTAGTACAATTGAGGCTAAAAGGGAGGAGATTGGAAGAATGTTTGTGAGAAGAAAGTTGGATGTGTTAGCTTTGAGTGAAACGAAGATGAAAGGGAAGGGTGAGTCTATGTTTGGAAGTGTGAATGGAAGATTGTCAGGTGTTGATAGAGGAAGGGCAAGAGAAGGTGTGGCCTTGTTAGTGAGTCCGGAAGTACAGTAGTGTGTGATTGAATGGAAGGAGGTGTCATCGAGACTGATGTGGGTGAAAGCGAAATTTGAACGTGAGTTGTGGGTGCTTGTGAGTGCATATGGGCCTGGTAGTGAAAGGGATGAAGAAGAGAGGGAGTCTTTCTGGAATGATGTTGATGAGTGTCTGCAGAGTTTTGCAGCGAATGTGAATGTGGTAATGATGGGAGATCTGAATGCTAGAGTGGGAAATGTAGCAGTTGAAGGTGTAGTTGGTATGCATGGTGTGCCTGGAAGAAATGAAAATGGGGAGCGAATGATAGCGATGTGTGTTGAGCGAGAGATGGTGATTGGAAATACGCTGTTTGAGAAGAAAGATATTTATAAGTATACATGGGTGAGACAGGAGGGTGGAAGAGTTGTTGATAGAGCTTTGATGGACTATGTGGTTGTGTCTAGGAATGTTATAGGAAGATTGTTGGATGTAAGAGTTCTGAGAGGGGAGGGTGGAGGTATGTCTGACCACTACCTGGTGGAGGAAAAGTTAAGAGTAGGTAAGAGATGGGTGAGAGCTAGGAGGGTTAGGTGTGGCAGGGAGGTTTTGAAAGTGAGTGAGTTGGAAAAAAAAAAAAAAAAAAGATAGAGTATCAGGAGAAATTGAAAGATGAGTGGAACGCAGTGAAAGATCGGGAAAATGGCAGTGTGGAGGAGGAATGGCAGTTATTTAAGAGTGCCGTGGTGGGGCATGCAGAAGAGGTGTGTGGTGTGAGACGTGTGGGTGGTGGTGTAAGAAAAGGAAGTGAATGGTGGTGCGAGGAAGTAAGTATGGCTGTGGCTGAGAAGAGACGTGCATATGAAGTGTGGCTGCAGAGGAAGGATGAGATGTCATATGAGAGGTATAAGGAAAAGAGGAATAGGGCGAGAAGGGCTGTGCATGATGCTAAAGTGGCAGCAGATGAGAGGTGGGGTAGGCGGCTGATAGAGAATTTTCAACAGAATAAGAAAATGTTTTGGAAGGAGGTGAAAAGGGTGCGAAAGGGAGAGTCTGGGAAGGAAGAACGAGTAAAAGCAGAGGATGGAATGATGTTAATTCAGGTGGATGCAGTAAGGAAGAGATGGGCAGAGTATTTTGAAAAATTGTTAAATGTAGAGGAGGAAAGGGTGGCTGAGATTGTGGCGGATGGAAGGGTGCAAGGAATAAATGTGTTGGGAGAGTTGAATGATTCTTTGATCACGAAGGAGGAAGTGGAGAAAGCAGTAAAGGAGATGAAAACAGGGAAAGCTGCAGGTATGGATGGGTGTGCTGTGGAATGCCTGAAGGGTGGTGGAGTGACTATTGTTGACTGGTTAGTAAGATTGTTGAATGTGTGCTTTGTGAAAGGTATGGTGCCAGTTGACTGGGCAAGTGCTTGTGTGGCCCTGTTGTATAAAGGCAAGGGTGATAAGTATGAATGTACTACCTTTAGGGGTATAAGTCTGTTGAGTGTTGTACGTAAGGTGTATGATAGAGTGTTAATTATGAGAGTTAGAGAGGGTACGGAGGGAGTGATTGGTGATGAGCAGTGTGGGTTTAGGAGAGGGAGGGGATCCGTGGATCAGGTGTTTGCGGTGAGACAAGTGTGTGAAAAGTATTTAGCGAAAGGCAAGGATGTGTTTTGGGCATTTATGGATTTAGAGAAAGCGTATGATAGAATTGATAGGGAGGCTTTGTGAACTGTTTTAAGATTGTATGGACTTGATGGTAGGTTACTAAAAGGGGTGAAAAGTTTTTATGTAAATAGTAGAGCGTGTGTAAGAGTGGGAAATGCTGTGAGTGATTGGTTTCCTGTGAGAGTGGGGCTGCGACAGGGATGTGTGATGTCGCCTTGGTTGTTTAATATTTACATGGATGGTGTTGTAAGGGAGGTGAATGCAAGAGTTTTAGGTGGAGGTCTGAGTCTGGTGAATGTTGATGGTGGAGAGTGGAATCTGAAGCAGCTGCTGTTTGCAGATGATACTGCACTGGTGGCTGATTCAAAGGAGAGATTGAGACAGTTGGTAGAGGAGTTTGGAAGGGTGTGTGAAAGGAGGAAATTGAAAGTAAATGAGAATGAGAGTAAAGTGATGAAGTGTACGAGGATTGTAGATGGTAGGGGGATGAATATAGTTTTGAATGACGAGTTGCTTGAGGAGGTAGAGTGTTTTAAATATCAAGGGTCACATGTTGTTGTGGATGGAAGAATAGATGCAGAAGTGAAGTTTAGAATAAATGAAGTGGGAAAGGTGCTGGGAGGAATGAAAAAAGTGTTTAGATGTCGTTCGCTTAGAATGGATGTAAAGAGAAGGCTGTATGAGGGTCTTGTGGTACCGACTGCATTATATGGGGCTGAAACATGGATTATGGGTGTAACAGAGAGGAAAAGTTTGAATGTAATGGAGATGAGGTGTCTGAGGAGTATGTGTGGAGTGACGCGTATGGATCGAGTGCGGAATGATGAAGTGCAAAAGAGAATTGGAGTTGTTCGGGAGATGGCTGGTAGAGTTGAGCAGAGGGTGTTGCGATGGTTTGGGCATATGGAGAGAATGGATAATGAGCGATTGGTGAAAAAGATAACTAGATCTGATGTGAGATGTGTAAGGCTGAGAGGAAGACCACGAATAGGATGGATGGACAGTGTGAAGAGAGCGCTGGATGCGAGAGGGATGTCTGTTGAGCAAGGAAGAGTGGCTGTTCATGACAGAAATAAATGGAGAGAAATTGTGAATGAATAAGTGATGACGCAGCCCTGAGGGGATATTCTCCCGCATTTGGTCTGATCAGCTATTTCAGGTCAGGTGCGGGTAAGGGGATGAGTCTGTTATGACGTGGCAGGGGTAAACCAGCTCTGCTGTCGGGCCCTGCTGCAGATGTCACTGATTGCATTGCTCAGTTGACCCTTGTGCGGTGTGGTGCGGTGAGGATCTGTCCGTTCTCCCCTTTGGGGCTAAGATGCGAATGAATGTGTTTGAATGGATGATGTTGTCCTGTCTCGGCTACCTCCCTTTCCTTGGGGGAAGCAGCCTAGGTATATATATATATATATATATATAGATAGATAGATAGATATAGGTAGATAGATATACAAGTTATTTGGTTGCAATATGTTTATTATTAACGTATTTCTTTATAAAATATCTGAGGAGAGACACGTCTACTGCAGGCAAATGTGTCTTAACTCAGCTACGGAAGCCCAAGCCACTGCTTAATGGTAGCGCTATCATCATTTCCTAAATAACTGCTGATCCCAAAGAGTCGTTTCTGACAGCACCTGCGATTGACTGAATGAAGACGTTGTGTCATTTTCTGCCAAAGGATAGGCCTGAGGTTATGGAAAAGGTGATGGGTAGGAAAGAAATATCTGGTTATGAGAAACCATGCTAGGGAACCAGCGTCTCAACATCAGAGTATTAAGCAACAGCACCAGAATTTTGATATGGCGCTCTGAATACCGTAAATACGTGATTAATGTATAAGGGTCAGGAAACTTAATACCTTGTCTGTTTCCTCCTACTTTCTCTATACTCATTTCAAAGCCAAAGGTGGCTGTTGTGTATATGTATGCAACGACTTATCGTGCTCTCATGTTCCTGAACTTGATTCATCTGAAGTCAACACTCTGGCTTTGGCTTTTTTGTCATTCTCGGACTAAATATATCTGCACTGTTTCCTTATCCCCTAATTCTACTATGAAAAATTCTATTCATATAACCTATCTCTGAAATCTCCATTCTAGGAGATTTCAATGTTCACCACCACCTTTGGCTGTCCTCTCCTTTCACTGATCCACCTGGTGAACAAGCCTAAACATTTTTCTATCCTTAATGACCTAGAGCAGCTTGCACAGCACCTTACTCATATCCCTGACCACCTTAGAGAGAGTTCCAACATACTTGACCTCTTCCTTACAACAAATCCTTCTGCTTACACTGTTAATCTTTCCTCTCCATTGGGCTCCTCTGATCAAAACCTTATTACCTTGACCTGTCCTGTCACTCCGGTATAGCCTGTGGACCCTCCAAAGAAACGTTGCCTGTGGCACTTCAGAGCTGCGGATTAGGAGGCCTTCAGGGAGTTTCCTTGATTTTCCCTGGAGTGATTATTGCTTCCATGGCTGGGAGCCATCTGAGTGTGCCTTTCACATTATGGAGGTAATTCTCACATGGAAGCATACAATCCCTTCTCATATCCACTGACTAATGCAAGAAAGCCTTGGCAAAATCACGCTTGTTCTAATGCTGTCCGCAGCAAGGAGAGGGCCTATAAAAGGTACCAGAGCCAACCCATCCCAGAATCACATCTTGTTTATGTTTCTGTCTGGAATCGTGCTAAGTCTGTTCTTCGCTCTGCTAAAAATAATTTCCTTACTAAATGCTCTCAACTCTCCAACTCAAATTCTCCTTGCTCCTTCTGGCACCTTGCCAAAAATCTAACAACTTTACCTCATGATTCTTCCCTTCTCTTTTCCACTCTGATGGCTCTGTAGCTATTTCTTCTACTGATAAAGCAGATCCCTTTGCTCAGACTTTCTCCTCCAGTTCCACCTTAGATGATTTCAGTGCTGTTCCTCCATCACTTTCCCCCTCTGACTTCCTCATGGCTGACATTAAAATTTCTTCAGCTGATATATTTTCTGCCATCACTGGCCTAATACTAACAAGGTATATGGGCCTGCTGGAGTCCCTCCTGTTGTCTTCAAGAACTGTGCTTCTGTGCTTTCACCCTGCCTAGGTAAACTCTTTCGTCTCTGTCTTTCAACTTGTACCTTTCCTTCTTGCTGGAAGTTTGCTCTCATTCAACCAGTCCCAAAGATGGGTGACCATTTCCAACCTCTAACTATCGTCCAATTGCTTTATTATCCTGTGTCTCAAAAGTTTTCGAGTCCATTCTTAACAGAAATATTTTAAAGCATCTTTCCTATCACAATCTTCCTTGTGATCGTCAGTATGGGTTCCGTCAGGGACGCTCCACTGGCGATCTTCTCATCTTACGTTTCAGACTCCTGGTCATCCTCCTTTCGGGACTTTGGCGAAAGCTTTTCCATTGCACATGACATCTCAAAGGCTTTCGATCGAGTCTGTTATAAATCTTTAATTTCCAAACTACCCTCTTACGGTTTCTATCTTCTATCTGTGCCTTCATCTATAGCTTCCTTTCTGGTCGTTCTATAGCTGCTGTTGTAGACGGCCATCATTCTTCTCCTAGATCTATCAACAGTGGTGTTCCTCAGGGCTCTGTCCTATCACCAACTCTCTTCCTTTTATTGATCAATGACCTTCTAAGCTGTACATCTAACCCTATCCACTTGTACGCTGATGATTCCACCCTTCACCTTTCCATTCAGTTCCAGCAGTGTCCATCTCAGCAGTTACTTCAACAAACAAGGGATGAGGATATGGCACACCTAATGTCTGACTTGGCCTGTATCTCCTACCGGGGTAAAAATAATCTTATTTTCATAATGCATCAAAGACTCGGTTTTTACACCTATCAACTTGACACAATCTTCCACAGAAGTACCCGCTAATGTTTAATAATATCCAGCTCAATCCTGCATCATCCTTGAACATACTTGGAGCTTCATTCACTCTGGACTTCTATCTATATACCTAGGCTGCTTCCCCCAAGGAAAGGGAGGTAGCCGAGACAGGACGACACACTCCCCATTTACACATCCATTCAAACACATTCATTCGCGTCTTAGCCCCAAAGGGGAGAACGGACAGATCCTCACCACACCACACTGCACAAGGGTCAACTGCGCAATGCAATCAGTGACATCCGCTGCAGGGCCCGACAGCAGAGCTGGTTTACCCTTGCCACATCATAACAGACTCATCCCCTTACCCGCACCTGACCTGAAATAGCTGATCAGACCAAATGCGGGAGAATATCCCCTCAGGGCTGCATCATCACTTATTCATTCACAATTTCTCTCCATTTATTTCTGTCACGCACAGCCACTCTTCCTCGCTCAACAGACATCCCTCTCTCATCCAGCACTCTCTTCACACTGTCCATCCATCGTATTCGTAGTCTTCCTCTCAGCCTTACACCTCTCACATCAGATCTAGTTATCTTTTTCACCAATCGTTCATTATCCATTCTCTCCATATGCCCAGACCATCGCAACACCCTCTGCTCAACTCTACCAGCCATCTCCCGAACAACTCCAGTTCTCCTTCGCACTTCATCATTCCGCACTCGATCCATACACGTCACTCCACACATACTCCTCAGACACCTCATCTCCATTACATTCAAACATTTCCTCTCTGCTACACCCATATTCCATGTTTCAGCCCCATATAATGCAGTCGGTACCACAACACCCTCATACAGCCTTCTCTTTACATCCATTCTAAGCGAACGACATCTAAACACTTTTTTCATTCCTCCCAGCACCTTTCCTACTTCATTTATTCTAAACTTCACTTCTGCATCTATTCTTCCATCCACAACAACATGTGACCCTAGATATTTAAAACACTCTACCTCCTCAAGCAACTCGCCATTCAAAACTATATTCATCCCCCTACCATCTACCAACCTCGTACACTTCATCACTTTACTCTTATTCTCATTTACTTTCAATTTCCTCCTTTCACACAGCCTTCCAAACTCCTCTACCAACTGTCTCAATCTCTCCTTTGAATCAGCCACCAGTGCAGTGTCATTTGCAAACAGCAGCTGCTTCAGATTCCACTGTCCACCATCAACATTCACCAGACTCAGACCTCCACCTAAAACTCTTGCATTCACCTCCCTTACAAAACCATCCATGTAAATATTAAACAACCAAGGCGACATCACACATCCCTGTTGCAGCCCCACTCTCACAGGAAACCAATCACTCACAGCATTTCCCACTCTTACACACGCTCTACTATTTACATAAAAACTTTTCACCCCTTTTAGTAACCTACCATCAAGTCCATACAATCTTAAAACAGTCCACAAAGCCTCCCTATCAATTCTATCATACGCTTTCTCTAAATCCATAAATGCCCAAAACACATCCTTCCCTTTCGCTATATATTTTTCACACACTTGTCTCACCACAAACACCTGATCCACGCATCCCCTCCCTCTCCTAAACCCACACTGCTCATCACCAATCACTCCCTCTGTACCCTCTCTAACTCTCATAATTAACACTCTACCATACACCTTACGTACAACACTCAACAGACTTATACCCCTAAAGCTAGTACATTCATACTTATCACCCTTGCCTTTATACAACGGGACCACACAAGCACTTGCCCAGTCAACTGGCACCATACCTTTCACAAAGCACACATTCAATAATCTTACTAACCAGTCAACAATAGTCACTCCACCGCCCTTCAGGCACTCCACAGCACACCCATCCCAACACATTTATTCCTTGCACCCTTCCATCCGCCACAATCTCAGCCACCCTTTCCTCCTCTACATTTAACAATCATTCAAAATACTCTGCCCATCTCTTCCTTACTGCATCCATCTCAATTAACATCCTTCCATCCTCTGCTTTTACTCGTTCTTCCTTCCCAGACTCTCCCTTTCGCACCCTTTTCACCTCCTTCCAAAACATTTTCTTATTCTGTTGATAATTCTCTGTCAGCCGCCTACCCCACCTTTCGTCTGCTGCCACTTTAGCATCACGCACAGCCCTTCTCGCCCTATTCCTCTTTTCCTTATACCTCTCATATGACATCTCATCCTTCCTCTGCAGCCACACTTCATATGCACGTCTCTTCTCAGCCACAGCCATACTTACTTCCTCTCACCACCATTCACTTCCCCTTCTTACACCACCACCCACACGTCTCACACCACACACCTCTTCTGCATGCCCCACCACAGCACTCTTAAATAACTGCCATTCCTCCTCCACACTGCCATTTTCCCGATCTTTCACTGCGTTCCACTCATCTTTCAATTTCTCCTGATACTCTATCTTTTTCTCTCTTTTATCCAACTCACTCACTTTCAAAACCTCCCTGCCACACCTAACCCTCCTAACTCTCACCTATCTCTTACCTACTCTTAACTTTCCCTCCACCAGGTAGTGGTCAGACATACCTCCACCCTCCCCTCTCAGAACTCTCACATCCAACAATATTCCTATTACATTCCTAGACACAACCACATAGTCCATCAAAGCTCTATCAATAACCCTTCCACCCTCCTGTCTCACCCATGTATACTTACAAATATCTTTCTTCTCAAACAGCGTATTTCCAATCACCATCTCTCGCTCAACACACATCGCTATCATTCGCTCCCCATTTTCATTATTTCCAGGCACACCATGCATACCAACTACGCCTTCAACTGCTACATTTCCCACTCTTGCATTCAGATCTCCCATCATTACCACATTCACATTCGCTCCAAAACTCTGCAGACACTCATCAACATCATTCCAGAAAGACTCTCTCTCTTCTTGATCCCTTTCACTGCCAGGCCCATATGCACTCACAAACACCCGCAACTCACGTTCAAATTTCGCTTTCACCCACGTCAGTCTCGATGACACCTCCTTCCATTCAATCACACACTGCTGTACTTCCGGACTCACTAACAAGGCCACACCTTCTCTTGCTCTTCCTCTATCAACACCTGACAATCTTCCATTCACACTTCCAAACATAGACTCACCCTTCCCTTTCATCTTCGTTTCACTCAAAGCTAACACATCCAACTTTCTTCTCACAAACATTCTCCCAATCTCCTGCCTTTTAGCCTCAATCGTACTACATCCACGCAGATTCATAGACCCAATCTTCAGGGTACGGGGATAACTCCATCCCCCATTCCTTTCTCTGGCCTGTCTCTTTTTAGGACCTAAAAAACAGAGGAGGGGGTCCCTAGTCCCCTCACCCCACCCCTTTTAGTCGCCTTTTACGACACGCAGGGAATACGGTGGCAGTATTCTTCCTAACACAACCTGGCCGCAGAGTAGTAGTACCACCCCATAGTGCGGCCAGATTGTGTCCCCCCAAGAGATTAGGTGTGCTAAGCTGACTCCATACTTTCTTTATCCCGGTACAGTTGTTGACTTTAAACACAGGTTTTATTCACCCCTGTGTAGAGAACAACTCTCATGTGTGGGAAGGCTCCCCACATACAGTACAGCTCTTCTCAATAGGGTGAAGTCAAAGGCTTTTCGTCTGATGAACTCTCCTCCTTTATTGGTTCCCTTCAACCTCTGTCTCATCACTGCACTGTTGCATCTTTATCTGTTTTCTATCGTTACTTCAATGATCATTGCTTCTCTGAACTGTCTGCTTGCATCCCTCCACCTCTACGATTGGTGTGTAGCACCCGTCTAGCCACAAACTCTCATCCTTTTACTGTCCAACTCTCTAATGCAAGAGTTAACAGTTACTCCCAGTTCTTCATTTATGCAACAGTTCATTTCTGGAACTGTCTCCCTCTGTTCATATTTCCTACTTCCTATGATCTCCAGCTTTCATACGCAGTGTGTCCAGGCTTGTCGAAATGAACGGACTTCGAATTTGGCTCTCTTTTGTATTTTGTTTTTTCTTGGAAGGAACGGTTTGTGGGCTCCTGGCCTTTAGTTCCTTCTTTCTTGCATTCAAAAAAAAAATTGCGTGGTAACCATATAACGAAATGGACGCGTGGTGGTCTAGTAAGTTAAGGCTCACCAGTACGATAGTGCTCATAAGGATTACCATCTGATTGGTGGTAGGGGTTCACTGCTTACTTTATGGCCCAAAGAGACCAGTGATGCTGGCCACCCTTGCCTTACATGATGAGAGAGAACACTCTACAGCCGAACCCCTATGATCCCTGTGAAACAGAGAAGGATTGGATGCTAAATATATATTCTATAAGATCATGGCATTAGAGATTTTTACACCGTCACGAGTGATTGTTCAGCAGATGCAATGCTTTTCGTGACACGTGTGTATTTGTGGGTGTGCATCTGTCTCTGCGTTTGTCTGTGTAAAGAAATTACAGTAACAAGGATTAGATTTAATTTTAAACATCTCTTTGGAAGGGCCGATGATGAATCAGGTGGTTGACCAATTCCTTTAGACCAAAGTGTCAACGGTCAAGGACACATGACAAGGCTAACCTCAATAGATTTTGTTTTATTTAGAACAGACTTGGTGGAAGGGTTGAGAGTAAGGCAAGGATGGAAGGATTAGTTTTTAGAATAATCATTCAAAGCTCAAATTCACTGAGGACTGTCATGGTTCTGCCCTTGTGTATCTGTGTGAGGAAAAAAAAAATCTTTTGATTTAGGCCTTGCTTGGAGGAATGAATGAGCATCAGCCAATAGGTTGATCCATTTTTTTTAAATAACAATAGAACGAAGATAATTATTCTCATTGTAAGACCTACTTAAGATGTTCTTGCCTAAGTTACATCAAACTTTCAACAAGGGTTCAGAGAAGGCAAGGATGAAAGAACTGGATTTTGAGAACACTCAGCCAAATGCAAAGACCACAAAGACCAATTGTCAAGGTCAGATCGCAAGGTCAACATAAACGGATTTAATCTGATTTAGATCAGATTTGGTGGAAGAGATGAATGCAAGCCAAGGACAAAAGTGTTCAGTTCTAAGAACATTCAGTCAACAGTTAAGACCAGAGGGCAAGGTCAAATGTTCCACCCAGTGACTCAAACAGTTCAGATTACAGTTTTGACCAAAGTTAGTGGAAAAATTGATGGGTAAACCATGGATGAAGGAGAAAAATGTAAAAAGTCTTTGTCACAGAAAAGAACAACTGAAACAATTTCGATTCAATTTGGACCAAAGATAGTGAAAGGGCAAAGTCAGGCAATAATGAAGAAATTCGACTTTAAGATCAATAAGTCAAGAGTTTACGTCACTGGACCAAATCAAATATGTCTTTCTGAGACAATTCGTAAGGTGCCGGTGTTACACTCTCTAAGTGCTCATTCTTATTAACCCTCTGACCACTGAATATAGAAGGTCATCCCATGTGATTGTTAATCTACCCCCTGGCCACAGTGTCTTCAGTAAGTCAGGAGTAAGCCTTACCAGGACACAGACCTTGCTACTTTACCCCTAACTCCATTTTGCTTTTATTAAACAAAATCTCATAACATAATCTTCATCGGGAGTACTTAGTGCATAAGATTTCATCTTTTGTTGTTTTTGTTGTTGCTGCTTAACCCCAGTCTGCCTGGCCAAGTAGCCTCGTCATCCACAGGTAGGCAACTGCCCCTTTGGGTTCGTCACACAGATTCCCTACCCCGTTGATGCTGTGTCTGCATCTTAGTGTGGTATGTGATGTTCGATGTTCCATTACTTGTGTTATATTGTGTGGGTCCATTCTAGAAGCAGGGCATGTGTAGTCATTATTTCCACCCACCCTGAAACGAAGCTGGTAATTGAAGAGGATTAGGTTATGTTCTAATCTAACTCTAACTAGTTGCACTCGACTAGATCTAATTTAGGATACCTCAGATTTTGATGAATTCTGAGAGAAGGGGCTTGTAACACATGTTCTTACTGAGGTGTTGTATCGTCCTGCGCAGGAATTAATTATGTAGCTGTCTTCATTGCTCATGTTGTAATGTATGAAGGTGGGATGTTCTTCAAGAGGGTCTGGTAATGTCTGTGCATGACTGTTTTATATGCCTGCCTGTGTTGTGTGGCCTTGTTATATAATGACATGGGTACTGTGTGTTACGGTAGGCTGCTGCATAGAACTGTGTGTATCTCATATCAAAATATTTTCTAACATGAAGAACTTTAGTTTCAGGGTAAGTATGCCGTGGGAGTGGTTTTAATGCAGCCAGCAATGATGCATGGGACGTTGTTCTGTATTATCTGCAAGGTGCTGTAGTGGGTGTTAAATAGGATGGGAGTCCATGCCGGGGAGGCATGGGACATCAGTGATCAAATAAACAGATTGTAGAGCAGAAATAAATGAGATGTCATACTGATTGAAAGAAATGTAAAAACCTATAGCAGTACTATCTATCTATCTATATACCTAGGCTCTTCCTCCAAGGAAAGGGAGGTAGCCGAGACAGAATGACACACTCCCAATTTACTCATCCACCCAAACACATTCATTCACATCTTAGCCCCAGAGGGGAAAGGACAGATTCTCACTGCACCACACCACGCAAAGGTCAACTGTGCAGTGCAATCAGTGACATCCGCCGCAGGGCCCATCAACAGAGCTGGTTTACCCCAGCCACATCATAAAAGACCCATCCCCTTACCTGCACCTGACCTGATCAGCTGATCAGACAAAATGCGGGAGAATATCCCCTCAGGGCTACGTCATCATTTATTCATTCACAATTTCTCTCTATTCATTTCTATCGCTCACAGCCACTCTTCCATGCTCAACAGACATCCTTCTCGCATCCAAGGCTCTCTTCACACTGTCTATCCATCCTATTCGTGGTCTTCCTCTCAGCCTTACACCTCTCACATCAGATCTAAAGTCCTTCCAAAATATCCAGATCGTTTGGCTGTCGTTCCTCACAGGAGTTCCCCTTCGCGCGACGCTGCTAAATCTGTACCAAAACACACCTCTCTGTCTCATTTCAGCTATTTACTACTTCTAAATGAAATTTATTTACAGTAAATATATATATATATATATATATATATATATATATATATATATATATATATATATATATATATAATTCTCTGATACAGCTATATAGTGTAAGAAAATGCCTATTGTTTTTAATAATTACAATGGCTTTTTATAAATACCTCAACACTTGGCAACGTTGCTTTCCAATGTTGTCACACTTGTAGATGAGTCAGTGAGGGTAGGTCAGGTGTCAATCCGCAGGTCACTTCCACTCTGACTGCCATCAAAGATGCAAGCTCCTACCCCTACTATTCGCCCTCGTCTGCTCCACAGTCAAGAAAAAGAACTTATTTACAGCGTAAATAAGTGTTCTTTAGAAGAGGAGGCAAACAGAGGACATATAATTGATCCCTCAAAAACTGGAAAGTATCACATAAATAAGAAAAACTTAATGTTAAGAGAGAGACAAAGACAGACAGACAGACAAAGTCAGGAGGCTTTACTTCAAATTCAAATAATTCATAAAACGTTTAGACGTTTTTTAGAAATAAATCTCCATAAAATGTTGATTTTATATGCAGACAGGCAGACAGACAGACAGACAGACAGAGACAGACAGACAGACAGAGACAGAGACAGAGAGAGTGAGCTGGGAGTGAGGGTTAACCCTTGTCTCTAATCCAATAATTGGCTCCGTAGAAACTGTGGCAACGTCGCACATAGGGGAACTCCCGTGAGGGACAACGCCTAAACGATCTGGATATCTTGGAAGGACTATAGTTATCTTTTTCACCAATCGCTCATTATCTATTCTCTCCATATGCCCAAACCATCACAACACCCTCTGCTCAACTCGATCACCTATCTGCTGAACAACTCCAGTTCTACTTCGCACTTCATCATTTCTCACTCAATCCATATGCATCACTCTACACATACTCCTCAGACACCTCCATTACATTCAAACTTTTTCTCTCTGCTACACCCATATTCCATGTTTTAGCCCCATATAATGCAGTCAGTACCACAACACCCTCATACAGCCTTCTCTTTACATCCATTCTAAGCGAATGACATCTAAACACTTTTTTTCATTCCTCCCAGCACCTTTCCTACTTTATTCATTCTAAACTTCTGCATCTATTCTTCCATCCACAGCAACTTGTGACCCTAAATACTTAACCCGCGCCGTCCCGGCGACGTGAATTAACGTCTGCACATGATGTGCACTCATGTCTCGGCGACATGAATTAACACGGCAACATTGCAAGGTCCCCAATTTGCACAATTTTCAATTTTCGCGAGTGATTTCGCGAGTGATTTTTGGCATGAATACACGGGACACCTTCCTCTATTCCTCTACATGATGCCAAGCAGGGACAATGCCTTACATCGCATAACCTCCCCCCCCCCTGCACGCCATTGTCTCTGCAATTCACCTGTTACCAGTGACCTGGCCAATAAAGACATTCAGGGCCAGAGTGATTCCCCAATCGATGACAATGTGGAGGACAAAGTTTACATAGTATTAGAGGAAGAAGCAGTCAGAAATGATGATCAGGTAATGTGGGGAAAAAAATGTCATGAATGGTGATGAGTTAGTGAGTGAAACAATGCTTATAATGCCTATATTACTGTTTGAAAACCAATATACTCTTGTACTACATATAAATTCGTACCAAGTAAATAAATAAATAATGTTTATGAGTGGATAAAATAGTTACCCTCCCATAGAACTCGTTTTCTTTGGTGCCAGCCTGTTAGAAAACCCAGTCAGGTAAGGAAGTACTCGTACCTAAATCGAGTATTTTCAACTTCAGGTGAGCGATTTCTCTATGAATTTTCGATGTTTCTCACCAAAAGCGGATGTTTGAGCCAAAAAAAAAAAAGGTCCCAAAATGTCGGGACAGGGACGTACCACTGCCAAGAAAACGTCGGGATGGGGCGGGTTAAAACACTGTAATTCCTCAAGCAACTCACCATTCAAAGCTATATTCAACCTCCTACCATCCACCAACCTTGTACATTTTATCACTTCACTCTTATTCTCATTTACTTTCACTTTCCTCCTTTCACACACCCTTCCAAACTCCTCTACCAAATGTCTCAATCTCTCCTCTGAATCAGCCACCAGTGCAGTATCATCTGCAAACAGCAGCTGCTTCAGATTCCAGTCTCTACCATCAACATTCACCAGACTCAGACCTCTACCTAACAGTCTTGCATTCACCTCCCTTACAACATCATCCATATAGAAATTAAACAACCAAGGTGACATCACACATTTCTGCTGCAGCCCCACTCTCACGGGACACCAATCACTCACAATATTTCCCACTCTTACACACACTTTACTATTTACATAAAAACTTTTCACTCCTTTTAGTAACCTACCATCGAGTCCATACAGTCATAAAACAGTCCACAAAGCCTCTCTATCAATTCTATCATACGCTTTCTCTAAATCCATGAACGCCCAAAACACGTCCTTACCTAAATACTTTTCACACACCTATCTCACACTAAACACCTGATCCACGCATCCCTTCCCTCTCCTAAAGCCACACTGCTTATCACCAGTCACTCCCTCTGTACCCTGTCTGACTCTCTTAATTAATACTCTACGATTCACCTTACCTACAACACTCAACAGACTTATACCCCTAAAGTTAGTACATTCACACTTATCACCCTTACCTTTATGCAACGGGACCACAGAAGCACTTGCCTAGTCAGCTGGTACCATTCCCTGCACAAAGCATACATTCAGCAATCTTACTAACCAGTCATCAAGTCACTCCACAACCTTTCAGACATTCCACAGCACACCCACCCATACCTGTAGCTTTCCCTGGTTTCATCTCCTTTACTGCTTGCTGCACTTACTCCTTCGTGATCAAAGAATCATTCAACTCTCCCAATACATTTATCCCTTGCACCCTTACGTCTGCCACAATCTCAGCCTCCCTTTCCTCCTCTACATTTAAATCTCTTTCAAAATACTCTGCCCATCTCTTCCTTTCTGCATCCATCTCAGTTAACATGCTTCCATCCTCTGCTTTTACTCGCTATTCCTTCCCAGACTCTTCCTTTTGCACCCTTTTCACCTCCATCCAAAACATTTTTCTTATTCTGTTGAAAATTCTCAGTCAACCACCTACAACACCTCTCATCTGCTGCCACATTAGCATCACGCACAGCCCTTCTCACCCTATTCCTGTTTTCCTTATACCTCTCATATGAAACTTCATCCTTCCTCAGCAGCCACACTTCATATGCATGTCTCTTCTCAGCCACAGCCATACTTACTTCCTTGCACCACCATTCACTTCCTTTTTTTACACTACCACCCAGTCGTTTCACACCACACACCTCTTCCGCATGCCCCACCAGAGCACGCTTAACCCGCCCCATCCCGTCGATGTATGGGTACGTTGCAACATTTTGCATTTGCCAGTCCCAGCGACGTACTGGTACATCGTGCAATTGCAGGGTCCCTAATTTGCACAATTTTCAATTTTCGCACGTGATTTTTAGTACGTATACACGGGACACCTTCCTCTATTCCTCTACAAGATGCCAAGCAGGGACAATGCCTTACACCGCATAACCTCCCCCCTCCCCCCCTCATGCCATTGTCTCGGCAATTCACCTGTTACCAGTGACCTGGCCAGTAAATACATTCAGGGCCAGAGTGATTCCCCAATCGATGACAATGTGGAGGACAAAGCTTACATAGCATTAGAAGAAGAGACAGTCAGAAATAATGATCAGGTAATGTGGCAAAAGAAGGTCAGGTATGGTGATTAGTTAGTGAGTGGAACAATGCTTATAATGCCTATATTACTGTTTGAAAACCAATATACTCTCATACTACATATAAATTCGTACCAAGTAAATAAATAAATACCGTTTATGAGTTGTGTGAAATAGTTACCCTCCCATAGAACTCGTTTTCTTCGATGCCAGCCTGTTAGAAAACCCAGTCAGGTAAGGAGGTACTCATACCTAGATCGAGTATTTTAAACCTCAGGTGAGCGATTTCTCTATGAATTTTCGATGTTTCTCACCCAAAGCAGAGGTTTTAGCCAAAAAAAATTTTTTCGAAAATACCTCGGGATTGGGGGATGTCGGAGGTGCGGAAAACCTCGGGACGTGACGGGTTAAACAACTGCCATTCCTCCTCCACACTGCCATTTTCCTGATCTTTCACTGCATTCCACTCATCTTTCAGTTTCTCCTGATACTCTATCATTTTCTCTCTTTTATCCATCTCACTCACTTTCAAAACCTCCCTGCCACACCTAACTCTCCTAGCTCTCACCCATCTCTTACCTACTCTTAACTTTCCCTCCACCAGGTAGTGGTCAGACATAACTCCAACCTCTCCTCTCAGAACTCTCACATCCAACAGTCTTCCTATTACAATCCTGGACAGAACCACATAGTCCATCAATGCTCTATCAACAACCCTTCTACCCTCCTGTCTCACCCATGTATACTTATATCTTCCTTCTCAAACAAGGTATTTCCAATCATCATCTCTCGTTCAATGCTCATCCCTATCATTCGTTCCCCATTTTCATTTCTTCCAGGCACACCATGCATATCAACTACACCTTCAACTGCTACATTTCCCACTCTAGCATTCAGATCTCCCATCATTACCACATTCACATTCGCTCCAAAACTCTCCAAACACTCATCAACATCATTCCAGAAGGACTCCCTCCCTTCTTCATCCCTTTCACTACCAGGCCCATGCACTCACAAATACCCACAACTCACGTTCAAATTTTGCATTCACCCATATCAGTCTGGATGACTCCTTCCATTCAATCACACAATTGACATTCAGTTACACAGTTGACATAGTTCTTCTTATAGTAGTAGTTTCTTGTTTATAGATACTGTCTTTTTGACAATGTTATCACTGCTTTTTTCAATATAAAACGCAAAAGGTTTGCAGAGGAATTATGGGTCATGTACAGGAAACACTTGTTGGCTTGCTCATAACTGACTTGGTGCCATCAGGCTCCTTTACCTTGGAAAGAAAAAAAAAGTACTGTACCACATTTTGTTTACATTAAAGATTACAGTAAATCTAGTGATGTTGTTGAATTCAAGTGAATTCTCTACACGGACTTCCTGCCTTTAATAATCTGATTCAGCATTCATTAAAAATGTATAAGAACATGAACATTTGCATAAGAATTTCTAAGTCATTTGGCTTTATTTGCCTTATATCAGTTAGTTTTGGTTAGATAAAATATTTGAATGTGCATTTCAGTTCTCCAACTATTTTTGTACCCATTTGAATAACGTGAAATTATTTAGTCAATGTAATAGCAGAGCTATGGAGAAAAGAATCTGTACATATCTCACGGTGAAGCCTTGGGCTAAAATGACACCTCTTCCTGCCAACCACTCTTCCCCCTGGTGTCAGACATCTACACCCGGCTAATTAAGTATTATCACCCCATAAATCAAGCCAATAGTCATCCCACGACATCGCCCTACCAACCAACTCATTGGCTCCACTAACCTTCAGGGCGGCCAAGTCTACCTAATGGTGTGAGCCGCTTCCAGCGCTCTAGCCTCTCCTCACTTGCGCCTGCTGCCATTGGTGTGTCAATCGTTCCAGGTAGCACACAGTTTACACGTATGGCTTTGCTGAAATGGTAAGGAGTATCCATAATTTGCACTTCAATATGGATGAATTATATATATAAATATATATATATATATATATATATATATATGATCATCAGCCGTTTGAGTGTCCAATATATATATATATATATATATATATATATATATATATATATATATATATATATATATATATATATATATATATATGAGGAAATAATTATAAGCATTAAAGCAAATACTGAACGTGGAAGCTATGATCAATCCATTGTCTGGTTTAGTTACCTCGCCAATTCTGCAGCACACGTCTTAGTGAGTGAAATAACTCCTCCTTTGCTGGCACAATAACCACTCTTCTCGGAATTGCCAGTTTTCCCCGTAATACTTGCAATATTCACTATTGCACCCTTGGAGTCTTTCTCTTTTTCCAGCAGTGATCTTGTGAATGCCTGGGTTACCAAGAAAATTCCCTGTGGAGTTGAAAGTGATAAATATATTAGATTCATTGTTGCCTATTTATCAGAATTAATTTCATTTTAGTTTTGCCATATCTCTTACTTCTTACATCATGTACTTTTAATCCCAAAGTGGTTGTCACAACTTGGAACTGACCGTCAGGTTGACATCAATATTTTTCTGCCAGGTGTCATCATCAGTCTCTAAGAAGGGAGCAGAGGTGATAATGCCGGCACAGTTGACCAGCAGTGAGGGCGGGGCGCCACACTGGTCCTGGGCTGACTTCACTGCGTCCTCCACACTCCTCCTGTCTCTCACGTCCATGGCCAGAGCCATGTGCTGCTGCCCACCTGCCGGAGACGGGAATAATGCAAATGTTCTTTATGAGGATATATTACAAGATGTTTTGTAAATAACACCAAAATTCCGTTTACCAGAAAATTCTCAGGTGCAAATAGCAATTATAATAAATGTTTTGTGGTCGTCAACCTGAAAAATATAGGGGATTCTTGCTTTGAGAAACATAATATAGACCTTTGATTCCAACTGCGAGGTTAAATGAATATCACATGAACGGACCTAAATGTAAAATTTGAAACGTTTTCCTCAGGACTGCAAGAATGGGGTACAATAAGCATTTCATTAGATTGCTTACTATCATATACTTGAGGAAAAACGTCAACTTTCTCCATCGGGCAGTAAGTAACTCTACCATCCCACCTTACAAGTGGAGGTGTGGACATGCCAACAACAATAAAAGAAGAAATGAGTGTGCTCCATCACTTGTGAAACTAGTTGCCTATCCTGAAATGCAGTTTTAATATTCTGATTCAGGTACCGAGAAAACAGCCTGAGAGAGAGAGAGAGAGAGAGAAAAAAAAATGGGAGAAATGGAGTTCCCCCGAGCTAAGCCCTGTATTGGACTATATAGCCTCGCTAGGGTTACAGGAGGGAGCTACCCCTCCCAGCACGGCAGCCCGGGCGAGGCTCGAACTTGCAATCCCCCAATGACAAGTCCAGCACTCTACCACTGTGCTACCGCGCCCCCCCAGAGAGAGAGAGAGAGAGAGAGAGAATTATCACCTTATTCTGAGCACTCGTGAGCCCATATAGAAACATCTCTACTGGGTTTTAAATACACACACTGACAAAAAAAAAAATATCGAGTCAGCATAGTAAACATTGTCAGCCAGTTCACTGCACCAAGCAATACGTGCAATTTATAATGTATAAAAGGAGAATGAAACAAATGCATTTCAGTTTGTGTTTGTTAATTTGTATTTGGTTTTTCCATTCCGTTTTCATTACATTATTGAGCAATTTAGCCTGCTGCCAGAGATTCTCTCTCTCTCTCTCCTAGCAGGTGTAACCGGCGTTGCCGGGCCAAAAACGCGAACACTCTAATCCTATTTGTTCTAGTACAGTCTCTCTTTCTACTCTAAAAAGACCATGTACAGTCACGCGTACAAATTTCTGCTCAGGGGTTACCCCTTCCTTCCCCCCTCTACCCTGGACAGAGGGAAGGGAGGAATCGGGAACAAGTCTACCCCGCCTTCTGCCCCCAACTCCCCCACCCTCCACCTCCAGCTGCCAGTTACTGATTAGATGCAAATTTTCTCATGTCCTGTAAACATGACTAAACTGTCGTCGCACACGCTTTCAACGGCCAAGATTTGGACTATATTTTTAGAATAAATTATTACCGTATTGAACTGCATTCTCAAACTGAAAATATTCACCATCATTGTAATCCAGTGTCGTCCGCTGCACAATTCTGGGTTCCAGTGCTTACCTTTTCACTTCCCCCAGCTGTCTCTCTCTCTCTCTCTCTCTCTCTCTCTCTCTCTCTCTCTCTCTGAATTTACTTTTCCCACTCACTCTTTCATTTTAAATTTATATAACTTTCTCTTTGCTTCTCTCCCCCTCTCCCCCTTTTCTCGTTCTTTGTCTTAAGTCTTCCCCGCCTCTCCCCCCTCCCCTCCCCCCACCTTAGGCTTGATCAGCAGTCAGTTATACCGTCAACGCTCCTTCGTATATCGTGTGCAGGCAACATTTATCACACACACTTAGGTCAGATGTATGGAAAGCTAATTTATATATATATATATATATATATATATATATATATATATATATATATATATATATATATATATAATTGTATTTCTCATTATGTGCCAAGTTCAAATACTGTAGAGGAGTTTGACTGGGACAGGGAAGATTTGGAGCCAGCAGATCCAGTTATTAGAATGACTATATTTGTAGTCGCCACGCTGTCAGTGCAAAATTTAAGTCGTGTGTGTGTGTGTGTGTGTGTGTGTGTGTGTGTGTGTGTGTGTGTGTGCAGTTTATAAGCCCAGCTACCCAGCTATGTGAAGTGGAACGGTCACTCTAATAAAAATTACGAATATTGGTCTGGTGTTCTCTATTTGAACTTGGCACATAATGAGAGATACAATTATATATAAAGAAAAAAATAGCTTTCCATATATCTGACCTAAGTGTGTGTGATAAATGATACCTGCACACGATATACGAAGGAGCGGTGACGGTATAACTGACTGCTGATCAGGCCTAAGGTGGGGGGAGGGGAGGGGTGACAGGCGGGGAAGACTTAAGACAAAGAACGAGAGAGAAGGGGGAGAGGGGGAGAGAAGCAAAGAGAAAGTTGTATAAATTTAAAATGAAAGAATGAGTGGGAAAAGTAAATTCAGAGAGAGAGAGAGAGAGAGAGCTGGGGGAAGTGAAAAGGTAAGCACTGGAACCCAGAATTGTGCAGCGGACGACACTGGATTACAATGATGGTGAATATTTTCAATTTGAGAATGCAGTTCAATACGGTAATAATTTATTCTAAAAATATAGTCCAAATCTTGGCCGTTGAAAGCGTGTGCGACGACAGTTTAGTCATGTTTACAGGACATGAGAAAATTTGCGTCTAATCAGTAACTGGCAGCTGGAGGTGGAGGGTGGGGGAGTTGGGGGCAGAAGGCGGGGTAGACTTGATCGCGATTCCCCCCTTTCCTCTGTCCAGGGTAGAGGGGGGAAGGAAGGGGTAACCCCTGAGCAGAAATTAGTACGCGTGACTGTACATCTCCGGACAGAAATTCATGATACACGATAATCTGCCACCAGAGGTCTGGTTAATCGCACACGTCTACCCCCCCCCCTAACTACCCCTCCTTACCCCCACTGAAACACTGATTTGTTGGACGGATGGATCGGAGATATGAAGCTTCGCTAACTCTCACGTCTTGCCGCATGTAATGTTACTTTCATTTATCTTACTATTAGGTATATTATCAGGTGCATTGATCCGTCTTCAGTTCCATGAGAAGTGATTATATCGAAGTTTTAGCAGATTTCAATACAATGACCTTAATGTATAGTCTGGTTTCCAAATAGTTTTAATAGTGTTCTAAGCGATAAACTAAAAATCCAAGTAACAGTTCAAAGTTATATGCCAGAGAAGTCCCTCTCTTGCCTTGTCATCTGGACAGCCACAAATGCATCCACCTACTTATCCACCTACCCACTCAACCCATCCAACACAACCCACCAACCTCACACCTGAAACCCACCCAGCCCATAGATCCCTGCTATCCACCCTGCTAACCCACGAATGCCACACACGAAGTTCACCCAACAATGCCACTCAACTCATTTACTCATTCATTTCTCCACCCTGAACCCATCCAGCCATCCAACCCAACCACCCACTTAGATCATCCCGACCACACAATCGTCTCAGCCACCCTGGCGCCCAACGGTGCCCACTCACCCTGCCGATTCTGCCCACACATTCCGACAATCTATCTTGGCCACTGACCCCAACCACCCACCCTCTCCACTCACAAATTCCACCCACCCTTCCCACTCACGAGTTCCATCCACCCTGTTCACCCAACAATGCCATCCATCTCATCCATCCACACAACCCTCCCACCTTTCCCTGAACACTCCTCACCCACCTCACCCTGCCCATCCACCCATCCTGTCCACCCACTCCTCCCACCGACCCACATGCCCATCCATCCTTCATACCCAACCCCATTCACCCCGCCACCCCATTCACCGATTTGAATCCAACCTCATTCACTCCGCCACCCCATTCACCCATTTGAACCCGACTTATCCATCAAACTCATCTTATCCAAACCTAACTTACCGACCCCTCCCCGACCACCCACATATCCAGCCACCACCCACCCAACCCATCCACTCACTAACCCATTTGCCCCTACAACCCACCCAAAACCACTCCACACACCACACCCAACAACTGCCCCTCAGCCCTTCTCTCCACCATTACCATTGTCCACCCACCCTGGCGATGCATCGAACTACCACACCCACCAACTCAGCATCATCAACTCCAGCCACCCAACCAACTGACTTGCACACACACACACACACACACACACACACACACACACACACACACACACACAAAATGAGGGAAGATCAGAGGAGGACAAGAACACATTTTTTTACAAAGTAATAGGATTGCAGGTACGAAAGTGGTACATAAACAGGAGGGAATGAAAAGGAGGAAGGTAGTAGAACCATGTCATGACAAGTATATAAACAAGATGATAAAGTTGATGTACTCAAATGTGGATGGAATGGTATCAAAATTAATAGAGATGAATGATTATGTCAGAGAATATGAACCACATATAATATGCCTAACTGAAACAAAATTAACACCAAGGATATCAAATGACATACTAAACTTAGAGGAATATAATATATGGAGAAGAGATAGAAACTTAAGAAAAGGAGGAGGAATTATAATATTAACTAAGAAAAATCCACAAGTCAATGAAATAAAACTAGATATACCCTCACAAGTAGAGCTGATTGCAGTAGAGTTCAACACATCTGAAGGGAAAGTAATTGTAGCCAATTTGTACTTGCCACCCAGATCAAACACATGGGAAAGAGACGAATATGAGGACCTGGCAGAGAGTACAATCCAGAGTTCAGAGCATTACGACATAAAATGGAAGAGAAATCGGAAAGAATTATACTAACTGGAGATTTTAATACATATATAAATTGGAATACTCTAGATATAATTAGCCAAGAAAGCTGCTGTGACCAAAATCTCCTGGATCTCGTGCAAGAGTTTTCCTAACGCAACACGTGAAGGAAACCACAAGAAAAAGAGGATTCGATGTACCTTCAATGCTAGATCTCATATTTACTAGGCAAGAAAATGATATTGACAGTTTAATATATCACCCTCCATTCGGCAAAAGCGTTCATGCAGTACTAAATTGCAACTTCAGGATAGCTTATGACATAGTTAAGTTACAAAAAGAGTCTAAACTATTAAAAGGGAAATTATCATGACCTAAATAATTATTTCTTAGAAGTTGATTGGGAAAATGAGCTTAGAGGACAAGATTTAAATGCTGTACATAAAAAATTCTGTGAATTTTATGAAATAGGAGTTCAGAAGTAAATCCCACAGCACAAAGAAGAAGATAAGAAAATACAGAAATGGTTCAATACAGAAAGTAAAAAATCAAAAGAAAGAAGAGATTTGTTGTGGAATGGATACAGAAGACACAATAGTGAAAGGGCGTATAATAATTACAAAAAGGCAAGAAACGACTATACAAGAATAAGGAGGGAAGCCCAAAAACAGTTTGAGGAGGATATCATAAATAAAAGTAGTGATCAACAGAAGCTATTTTACAGCTACATCAGAAGCAAAATCAAAGTAAAAGATATAATACAATCCATTACGGACGAGGGAATCACCTATACACAAGAGAAAGATATTTGTGAAGCACTAAATAAGAATTTCCAATCAGTTTTTACAGAAGAAAAAAAAATTGAGAGGGACTATGTGGAACATGCATGCCCACACATACTACCAGATATACAAGTATCAGAAAAAGTAATACAGGAGGAGTTAAGTAAATTAGACAGAGGAAAAGCAAGTGGTCCTAATGAAATTTCATGTTGGGTGCTACGAGAATGTGCAAGGGTGTTAAGTAAACCATTATTTTTAATTTTCAAGAAATCCTTGAGTCAAGGTAAACTACCCGATATTTGGAAGAAAACAAATATTGTCCCCATATTCAAGAAAGGGAATAGACAAAATCCACTCAACTACCGACCAGTATCACTGACCAGTGTTGTACGCAAAGTATTAGAAAAGGTTATATGAAAAGCTTGGGTAAATCATCTAGAAGAACACAGTATGATAACAGAAAGACAGTTTGGTTTCAGAAAAGGAAAATGATGTGATACCAATCTGTTGAGCTACTATGACAGAGTAACAGACACAATACAGGAAAGAGATGGATGGGTGGACAGTATCTATTTAGATTTCAAGAAAACATTTGAGACAGTACCACACCAAAGACTTTTATGGAAACTGTACCATCAAGGAAGAATTCGAGGCAAGCTGTTTTGTTGGATGCAAGATTTTCTCATTAAAAAAAAAATGAGAACAGTACTAAGGGGAAACTACTCATCATGAAAAGAAGTGACTAGTGGAGTACCACAGGGCTCAGTGCTGGCACCAATCATGTTTTTAGTGTATATAAATGATATAGACAGTAACACTGGAAATGAAAGCTATCTACATATGTTTGCAGATGACGCAAAAATACAAAGGAGAATTACTAACACAGACTCTTGTAAAGAGCTACAAGAAGAATTAAATAAACTTCATGAATGGAGTAATACATGGCAAATGGAATTCAATGTGGACAAGTGTCATGTAATCAAGTTTGGTAAAAGTGGAAAAAGACCTGATTGGGATTATACGTTAGGAAATAAAACCCTACACACACCAGAAAGAGAGAAGAACCTAGGTGTGATTATCAATAACAGACTATCTCCGGCTGACCACATCAGTGAGAAGGTGCGGAACAGGTATACACTGCTTGCAAATATGAGAATAGCATTCACATACATAAACGAAGACATGCTAAGAAGGATAATAACATCATTCATCAGGCCAACCCTGGAGTATGCATCAGTAGTCTGGAGTCCTCATCTCAAAAAACACATAGACAAGATTAAAAAAGTTCAAAGGTGTGCAACAAGATGGATACCAAGCTTAAGGGATCTAAGCTACGAAGAAAGACTAAATAAACTGAATCTACCAACACTACAGGAGAGAAGGAAAAGAGGTGACATGATAATGCTATATAAATGCATATCAGGGAAGGAGAAAATAGACATAAATGATTACTTAACATATGGGGAAGCATCAGCAATAGGACACTGCAAAAAACTTCATAAGAAGAGAGGTGATAAAGACGTAAGGAAATTCAGTTTCCCAAACAGAGCAATTGATCATTGGAATGCGTTACCGAATGAAATAGTGTCTGCCAAAACAATTCACAAATTTAAGGATATATACGATAAATATGGTTTAAGACACGGGACAGTACGAACTTAACTGATTTCTGTAAAGATACAATTAGGTAAGAACAATTAGTTAAGAACACACACTCACACACACATATATATATATATATATATATATATATATATATATATATATATATATAGAGAGAGAGAGAGAGAGAGAGAGAGAGAGAGAGAGAGAGAGAGAGAGAGAGAGAGAGAGAGAGAGAGAGAGAACATGCATAAACAGACAGATAGAAACACACACACACACACACACACACACACACACACACACACACACAAAAGCAAATATTGTCCCCTTATTCAAGAAAGGAAATAGATAAAATCCACTCAACTACCGACCAGTATCACTGACCAGTGTTGTACGCAAGGTATTAGAAAAGCTTATAAGAAAAGCTTGGGTAAATCATCTAGAAGAACACAATATGATAACAGAAAGACAGTTTGGTTTCAGAAAAGGAAAATCATGTGTTACTAATCTGTTGAGCTACTATGACAGAGTAACAGACACAATACAGGAAAGAGAAGGATGGGTGGACAGTATCTATTTAGATTTCAAGAAAGTATTTGACACAGTCCCACACCAAAGACTTTTATGGAAACTGTACCATCAAGGAGGAATTCGAGGCAAACTGTTTTGTTGGATGCAAGATTTTCTCATAAAAAAAGAAATGAGAACAGTACTAAGAGGAAACTATTCATCATGGAAAGAAGTGACTAGTGGAGTACCACAGGGTTCAGTGCTGGCACCGATCATGTTTTTAGTGTATATAAATGATATAAACAGTAACACTGGAAATGAAAGCTATCTGAATATGTTTGCAGATGATGCAAAAATACAAAGGAGAATTAGTAACACAGACTCTTGTAAAGAGCTACAAGAAGAATTAAACTCCATGAATGGAGTAATACATGGCAAATGGAATTCAGTGTGGACAAGTGTCATGTAATCAAGTTTGGTAAAAGTGGAAGAAGACCTGACTGGGATTATACGTTAGGAAATAAAACTCTACACACAACAGAAAAAGAGAAGGACCTAGGTGTGATTATCAATAACAGACTATCTCCGGCTGACCACATCAGTGAGAAGGTGCAGAACATGTATACACTGCTTGCAAATATGAGAATAGCATTCACATACATACATGAAGACATGCTAAGAAGGATAATAACATAATTCATTAGACCAACCCTGGAGTATGCATCAGTAGTCTGGAGTCCTCATCTCAAAAAACACATAGACAAGACTGAAAAAGTTCAAAGGGCCTCTACAAGATGGATACCAAGCTTAAGGGACCTAAACTACGAAGAAAGACTAAATAAACTGAATCTACCAACACTACAGGAGAGAAGGAAAAGAGGTGACATGATAATGCTATATAAATGCATATCAGGGAAGGAGAAAATAGACATAAATGATTACTTAACATATGGGGAAGCATCAGCAATAGGACACTGCAAAAAACTTCATAAGAAGAGAGGTGATAAAGACGTAAGGAAATTCAGTTTCCCAAACAGAGCAATTGATCATTGGAATGCGTTACCGAATGAAATAGTGTCTGCCAAAACAATTCACAAATTTAAGGATATGTACGATAAATATGGTTTAAGACACGGGACAGTACGAACTTGACTGATTTCTGTAAAGATACAATTAGGTAAGAACAATTAGGTAAGAACACACACTCACACATATATATATATATATATATATATATATATATATATATATAGAGAGAGAGAGAGAGAGAGAGAGAGAGAGAGAGAGAGAGAGAGAGAGAGAGAGAGAGAGAGAACATGCATAAACAGACAGATAGAAACACACACACACACACACACACACACAAGCAAATATTGTCCCCTTATTCAAGAAAGGAAATAGATAAAATCCACTCAACTACCGACCAGTATCACTGACCAGTGTTGTACGCAAGGTATTAGAAAAGCTTATAAGAAAAGCTTGGGTAAATCATCTAGAAGAACACAATATGATAACAGAAAGACAGTTTAGTTTCAGAAAAGGAAAATCATGTGTTACTAATCTGTTGAGCTACTATGACAGAGTAACAGACACAGTACAGGAAAGAGAAGGATGGGTGGACAGTATCTATTTAGATTTCAAGAAAGTATTTGACACAGTCCCACACCAAAGACTTTTATGGAAACTGTACCATCAAGGAGGAATTCGAGGCAAACTGTTTTGTTGGATGCAAGATTTTCTCATAAAAAGAGAAATGAGAACAGTACTAAGAGGAAACTATTCATCATGGAAAGAAGTGACTAGTGGAGTACCACAGGGTTCAGTGCTGGCACCGATCATGTTTTTAGTGTATATAAATGATATAAACAGTAACACTGGAAATGAAAGCTATCTGAATATGTTTGCAGATGATGCAAAAATACAAAGGAG
Organism: Coenobita brevimanus; assembly: GCF_032717465.1. Lineage (NCBI taxonomy): Eukaryota > Metazoa > Arthropoda > Malacostraca > Decapoda > Coenobitidae > Coenobita > Coenobita brevimanus. The sequence continues at coordinate 22,843,534 of NC_136980.1, forward strand.
AATTAGTAACACAGACTCTTGTAAAGAGCTACAAGAAGAATTAAACTCCATGAATGGAGTAATACATGGCAAATGGAATTCAGTGTGGACAAGTGTCATGTAATCAAGTTTGGTAAAAGTGGAAGAAGACCTGACTGGGATTATACGTTAGGAAATAAAACACTACACACATCAGAAAAAGAGAAGGACCTAGGTGTGATTATCAATAACAGACTATCTCCGGCTGACCACATCAGTGAGAAGGTGCGGAACATGTATACACTGCTTGCAAATATGAGAATAGCATTCACATACATAAATGAAGACATGCTAAGAAGGATAATAACATAATTCATTAGACCAACCCTGGAGTATGCATCAGTAGTCTGGAGTCCTCATCTCAAAAAACACATAGACAAGACTGAAAAAGTTCAAAGGGCCTCTACAAGATGGATACCAAGCTTAAGGGACCTAAACTACGAAGAAAGACTAAATAAACTGAATCTACCAACACTACAGGAGAGAAGGAAAAGAGGTGACATGATAATGCTATATAAATGCTTATCAGGGAAGGAGAAAATAGACATAAATGATTACTTAACATATGGGGAAGCATCAGCAAGAGGACACTGCAAAAAACTGCATAAGAAGAGAGGTGATAAAGACGTAAGGAAATTCAGTTTCCCAAACAGAGCAATTGATCAATGGAATGCACTACCGAATGAAATAGTGTGTGCCAAAACAATTCACAAATTTAAGGATATATACGATAAAGAAGGTTTAAGACACGGGACAGTACGAGCTTGACTCATTCCTGTAAAGATACAATTAGGTAAGAACAATTAGGTAAGAACACACTGGAGCATACAGAGAGAGAGAGACTCAGTAAGACACACACACACACACAGATGCGGAAGGGTGGGAAAGGAGGGAGGGAGGATTTGGGGACGGTGAAAGGGACGGATGGGATGTGGAAGTGTCTAGTATTGTTTTAACAGCAGCTTGCACAGTACACTGACTCGTATCTCCGACAAAAAAATTATACCCTTTAATTCAGCTAAATTATGGATGTATTTCCATTAGGATTCCATGATATGCCCTCCAATTGGCAATAGTTTTAATGAGTCAATACTTTCGTAAAATATTAAAATATCATAACTATGCTAATTTCTATATTACATGTTGTTCATACTGTTCAATGATTATACAGTCAACCATCAAACAGTAATTCGTAAGACGTGGGGCCAATCTTCCTCGGGGACAAAAAAAAAAAAAAACCTGAGGATGATTAGTGAGTGAAGTTGTTGTGAACTACTCTCTCCCTGTGCGTGTGTGTGTGTGTGTGTGTGTGTGTGTGTGTGTGTGTTTATGCATATTTTGTTACTCTTAGGGCTAGTCCACACGTGCTCTCGAACATATATTGGCAACACGGCAGGCAACATGTTCGGGAACATGTTTGCAGCAGTATTTGGACAGATATATGCAATCATGTTTCAGTGCAACTTCGAACACTTGCAGGAGAGGCGATGAGATAAGTGTATCCATACCAGGCAGTTGAGACTTCATGATGTTGCTAACATAATCTGGACGCTGTTGTTCCCAACATATTTGCAGCGTGGTTGTTAATATGTTGCTTACATGTTGCCAGCACTTGCTCGAGCACAAGTGTGGATGCGCTCTTACTGTGTCAGTCTGTGTGTGTGTGTGTGTGTGTGTGTGTGTGTGTGTGTGTGTGTGGGATCAGTTGGTTGGGTGGCTGGAGCTGATGAGGTTGAGTTGGTGGGTGTGGTAGTTCGGTGCATCGCCAGGGTGGGTGGACAATGGTAATGGTGGAGAGGGGGGTTGTTGGGTGTGGTGTGTGGAGTGGTTTTGGGTTGGTTGTAGGGGTAAATGGGTTAGTGAGTGGATGCTTTTGGTGGGCTGGGTGGGTAGGTGGCTGGATATGTGGGTGGTCGGGGAGGGGTCGGTAAGTTAGGTTTGGATAAGATGACTTTGATGGACAAGTCGGGTTCAAATGGGTGAATGGGGTGATGGAGTGAATGGAGTTGGGTTCAAATGGGTGAATGGGGTTGGGTAAGAAGGGTGGATGGGCGGGTGGGTCGGTGGGAGGAGTGGGTGGACAGGATGGGTGGATGGGCAGGGTGAGGTGGGTGAGGAGTGTTCAGGGAGAGGTGGGAGGGTTGTGTGGATGAATGAGATGGATGGCATTGTTGGGTGACCAGGGTGGGTGGAATTCGTGATTGGGAAGGGTGGGTGGAATTTGTGAGCCGTGAGGGTGGGTGGTTGAGGTCGTTGGGCAAGATAGGTTGTTGGGATGTGTGGGCAAAGTGAGTCTTCAGAGTGAGTGGGCACCGTTGGTCGCCAGGGTGGCTGAGACGTTTGCGTGGTTGGGATGATCCAAGTGAGTGGTTGGGTTGGGTGGCTGGATGGGTTCAGGGTGGAGAAGTGAATGAGTCAATGTGTTGAGTGGCCTTGTTGGGTGGACTTCGTGTGTGGCATTTGTGGGTTAGCAGGGTGGATTGCAGGAATCGATGGACTGGGTGGGTGGCAGGGGTGAAGTCGGTGGGTTGTGTTGGTTGAGTGGGTAGATGGATAAGTTGGTGGGTGCATATGTGGCTGTCCAGATGACAAGGCAAGAGAGGGACTTATATGGCCATAATAACTTTTAACTGATACTTGGATTTTAGTTTATCGGTTAGCACACGCTGGATAACAATTTGAAAACCAGACTCTATACATTAACCCGCCCCATCCCGACGACGTATGGGTACGTTGCAACGATTTGCATTTGCCAGTCCCGGCGACGTACCAGTACGTCGTGCAATTGCAATGTGCATAATTTCGACAATTTTCAGATTTCGCGCTTGATTTGCGGTACGTACCCTCGCCTGACCTTCCCCTACCTGCCACCAGGTGGGGACACTCGGCGCCCCCGCGCGACCCGCGCTAGCCCGCCACTCGTCCACTCACCTGGTAGCCACGGTCCTGCTCAGACATGGCTAAGAGAGGTCTCTCAGAGAGCGAAATTCAAGTCGCCCTAGACACCTTTACCGGCGACAGTGATTCCCCACTGGATGACGAGGAGATGGACAAGGATTATGTGCAGCCAGAGGAGGAAGAAACCACCAGCAGTGACAAGGAAGTTCCGTCACCAAGGAAGCGGCAGTACGTGACTTACCGTGCTGCTAGAGAGGGGCAGGAGGCAAAGAAGGCACGTGGTATGTCATATCCCTATCCCCAGCGTGCCTTGGAAGCAGAATTCGAGGTCGAGGACGAGGACGAGGACGAGGACGGAGCCGTGGGACGTGCTGCCATGTGGTATGGACGGGAGGTGATTACCCATCGTGGCCCAGAGCGCACACCACGTCGTCTAAGCAGGTATGGGCCTAGCATTCTGTTTGGGGAGGTAGGAAGTGAAGTGGAGGGAGTGGGGAGTGAAATGGAAATTCCTGGGATTAGGGAAAGTGAGAGTGACGTGGGTGAGTCATTGCTCTCCCTACGCAGTGTGAGGCGGCAGAGTGGATCACGTGGGCCAGTGCGGGTGCGTTCAGTACCACGTGGGGTTGTGAGGGAGGGGGAAGGTGGGGAGGAACCACTCCAAAGCACGTCTTATGCTCCCCAATATCCCCTAACATGTGGTCGAGCAAGGTTGCGTGAAAGAGCACGTGGTGTGGTAATGGAGGGGGAAGGTGGGGAGGAACCATTCCCCAGCACGTCTTCTGCTCCCCAATATTCCCCTATTTCATCCCCACAGCCCCCTAATGTTCCTCAAGGCCGTAAGGGTAAGGGAAAGGGAAAGGGTAAAGGCAGAGGGAAGAGGAGTGACAGTGGGGAAGCCCTCCATACTCCTTCTCCCCAACCTCCCCAACCAGGATCTCCTCCCCACCCAGACGAAGGCGGTGATGGGGACGAGGGATTTGTGTTGTGGGATTGGGAGGATGGGAGTGATTTTTCTCCCCTCATTCACCCCTTCACTGAGCAAAGGCGATCTGGCTGCATTGCACCAGGTATTCACTGCAATTCAAGCAGGTTGGATTTTTTCCACCTGTTTTTCAGTGAGGCCTTCGTCAATCAGATCGTTTTTCAAACAAACCTGTTTGCAAGCGCCCAGCGCCTAGAAAGTGAAAGATTGGGAACAAGGAGTAGGCATTCTATGATTTATGATTACCCTGTCTTCTTATTTTTTGCCCTTGTCCTTTTGATGGGTATAATAAGAAAAAATAGAATTCCTGCTTACTGGACTAGGGACCCTGTTATGTTTACCCCCATATTTGGTCAAGTGATGAGCCGTAATCGGTTTCAACAAATTCTAAGTCGCCTCCATTTTTATGATGCTAATGACCCTGCAAATGCAAACAACACTGACAAAATGAGGCGAATTAGGCTGGTCTTTGATCACCTGAGGCAAACCTTTCGATCCTCATTCTATCCCTATAGAGATCTCGTCATAGACGAGAGTCTCGTGTTGTGGAGAGGCAATATTTCATTCAGACAGTATATACTCAGCAAAAGGCACCGTTTTGGGTTCAAGATCTTTGTTATGTGTGACTGTAGGACTGGATACGTGCAAGACATAGTCTTGTACACCGGTGCACAGACAGACATAATAGAAGATCGAAGTATAGGACTTTCGGGAGCAGTGGTAAAGACGATGATACAAGACTACCTTCATCGTGGTCACGTTCTCTACCTCGACAACTGGTACACTAGCCCTCTTCTCGCTCGTTATCTTCACAGACATGAAACGGGAGTCTGTGGAACCGTAAAGGTGAACCGGCGTCACATGGTCAAGGTAGGGCGGAAACTTGCAAGGAGTGAGGTTGTCTTCTTCAAAGCAAACAACATCCTTGCAACAATGTGGAACCACAACAGAGAAGTAAGCCTCTTGTCCACGGTTCACCGCCCCTTGATGCACCGTACTGATTCTGTTGATTACCATAGCGAGAGCAGGCGTCGTGTTTGGAAACCTGAGTGTGTAATAGATTACAATATAAACATGCGCCTCGTGGACCAGTCTGACTCCATGATATCGACGGTTGAGTGTGCCAGGACCACGATGAAGTGGTATAAAAAACTGTTCTTTCACTTGCTAGATATCACTGCTCTGAATTGCCACCACCTTCACGCCATGACCACAGGAGTTCAGGAAACCTTTGAAGGGTTTGTGAGGGAGCTCACACGAGAAATCTTTGCTAAGTATGCTGTTGAAAGGCCCCAACAGCGCCCCCGCACTGCCCCTATTACCCAGACTCCCCAGAGAATATCCGGCCGCCATTTCCCCACTCCTATCCCTCCCCAGCCCAACAGACCTAGGCCCCAGCGCAGGTGTCACGTGTGCAGTAATTCCCAGGTGAGACTCACGACACAGAGGAAGGACACCCGCTATGAGTGGGTGCAGTGTGACGTGGGTCTGTGTATTCACCCAAGTTCTAGTGAATATCACACGTTGCTGCAATTTTAGCATGGTGTGAATGCGAAAGGGCGCTGAAATTATGAGGTAAATGCGACAGACAGACGCTCTGTGAAAATATCAGTCATGTGGATCGCCAAATATTAGTATAAAGTGCCTACGGGTAGAACATAAGTGAAAACATTGGGTGTAAGTATATAAATCTGCCCTAAGTTGAAACTTACATAGAGAGGGTTGTTTGATGCGATATTCTGTCGCTCAGTGCAATAAATACGGCCCCTTATTATATATTTTTTATTATGTGACATTCTTACGGGTATAATATAAGTTCAAATTATTGTATAGATGATGTATATTCTAAGTCAAAATTCATAGCGTGTCTATAAAGATAAGATTTCCTGACGCTTAGTCGAATGAATAAGGCACGTATTAGTCAAAATAAAAGTCAGCAAGTGATAAAGTGAATAATTAGTATATAAGTGTGTGAGTGAATTAGTATATAAGTGTGTGAGTATTATGTATGACGTAACATTCCTTGCGAGGGTATTTTCAGGCGATGTTCTCACGCTCACTTGAATAAATAATGGCAGTAAGTATGTACAGTGCATTGGAGAGGTGTAAACGTGTGTAATGTAAGTGGGAAAATATAATTGGAGTGAATAAATAAAGTAGATGATGAAACACGAGTGTTTGAGATCGTGCTTGCTACGTGAATAGGCGCTAGCATATCGCTAAATGCCTTCGTAATGAATGAAAATAATTGAAAACCTTCACAGTGGTGGGGGAAAGGTTCTATGTAAATGGGAAAATAATTGGAAAGTGATAAAACAATTTGGTATGTTGAAATACGAGTCATAGCGAGTGCGCTTACTAAGCTGATGTGCGCTAAACTTATGCTGCATGTCATCATAATGAATGAAAACATCTGAAATCACTTACAAACAGTTGTAATTGGTAAATTGTCATTGAAACAGAAGTATACAAGTAGAAAAAATGATAGGTAGACTCATACCAGAAAATTAGCATATAGCATGTTACGACTCGGACCTAACTCGCTATGCTCGCGCGATGGTACAATGCTTATTTTTCATATATATGTGTCTGAAATCCATTATATTGTTACTGTTATTGTTTATTAGTTCAAATTCAATAAATGTAGAGGTGCTGTGTGTTGTTTGTCCCATTATTCCTTACCATAGAAAACGTTAACGCATATCCAGCCCATTACAGAATACGATACCTGTGGGGGGAAACCGCACCTGTACAGACCACTTATAGACCGCAGAGACCACTTTCTTCATGATTTTCCATCGTTTCTCGACCTAAGCGGAAGTTTTAGAAGAAAAAAAAAATTTTCCAAAAAGGCTTGGGACTGGGGGATGTCATAGGTGCGGAAAGGCTCGGGACATGACGGGTTAAGGTCATTGTATTGAAATCTGCTGAAACTTCACTATAATCACATCTCATGGAACTGAAGATGGATCTGTGCACTTGATAATACACCTAATAGTAAGATAAATGAAAGTAACATTACATGCGGCAAGACGTAAGAGTGAGCGAACCTTCATATCTACGATCCATCCATCCAACAAATCAGTGTTTTGGTGGGGGTAAGGAAGGGGAGTTAATAGGGGGTAGACATGTGAGATTAACCTGACCTATACTGGCAGATTACCTTGTATCACGGATTTCTGTCTGGAGGTGTACCCTCGATAACAAAAAGTATCAGCATCTTGAGGTCGGAAAGGATTTGAAATGCTTCGTATCTGGTTCAATCAGTAGTGTTGGCATGCCTGTTTAATTCACAAAAATGATTGAGTTGCCATGTGGTACAATGTTACTATGACGGATCCAGCTATATATATATCTTTAGAATATAACAACACTAATGAATAATACAAAGCGACATAATAATTTCATTTCCCGTAAATCATTGGCCGTGTATCATATCTCGCCCTGAAAGGGTGCCGATTTTTTTTCTTTTTTTTATTGAGGATACACCCACGGACATATGAACCTGCTACATTTCGAGAAGCTGGTTGGTGATACCATGTTCTGCCGGACATCGTTTCATTCATGAGTTGTAGTCTCACACTATTTTTACATATTACATACAAAGGTGTTTAGACACAATTAACCCCTACACCGCGGGCTTGTTTACCAATTTTTTGCGTGTCCCGTGGGGTTATTCGGGCTCCGACAGACTCTCAAAAAATATTTGCCAAAAATCAGTTATTAGTTCCAGAATAATAAAATTATATATGCTTATGGCACATACCTTCAGCTTTCTCCTGGAATGTTTGTTGAGCCTTCGTCGTTACCGTAGGACTTGTGGAGACCTCTGAAGTAGGGTAACGAAGTCTCCACTTTACACTTCCCGACAACCCGTAATATGATTACCACAGCCAGATACAAACAATATAAACACTATTCTATAATTTTCAAGTAGTTTGGGATCCATACTCCAAAAAAAAAACCACTGTGAAAGCAATGGAAATTACGAGCGCGTCTGATCATCGGACTTGTGCTAGTTCGCTCTAGGCACTCTGTCATTTATTATTCATAAAACCCCTCACACTTTATATTTCTATTACTATATCACACTTATATATATCTGGAGTCTTTCTCCATAAGTTTCCTTCAGTCGTATTAATTTATTGTCACTGAAGTCATTCAATTTTTCATTCAGTAAAATACGTAGAGAGCCACGGATTCACTTTCACTGTTATAACATAAATTATTTGTACTCATATTCTTATATTACTAATTACTTACATTATTATTTACATTTTCTATTCTATTTTCAATATTTACCCTTCTATTTTACTTACACTATGTTATTCACTGTCACTTTCAGTAAGATAAAACTATAATACACTGTTCAATCATATGAACTGAACATCCATTGCTTTCACCTGCTATTTACACATTATTTACACATTATTTATACATTATTTCCAAATCATTCTGCTTCCACACTTGCACTGTTTATGCTCAGGTGTGCGGCGGGTGGTATGCGCACATACCTGACACCTGCGAATCGCAGCCTTCCTCCCTGTGCCAGGCATAAGCTCAAGTCTGTGCCGATCCATATAAGCCCTCTGCTCAAGTCGGTCGGGAAGTGTTACTGGATGGCGCCTTGCGGTTGCTGCTGTCACCCTACCATATCTTTCAAGCAGCTGCTGGACACAAGTCCTGGCGAACAACCTCAGGGAGAAGGACTTGAGTGGCTTGACCTTCATCTTGTACAGGATGAAGGCGTTCAGCATCGTCATATCTATCAGATGCAGAAAAACTTTCTTGTACCACCTAGTATTCTTCCTGAGGCAGTCGATCTCACCAATCATCATGTCGGACTTGTCCACCAGCCACATGTTGATATTATAGTCCAACACAGCATCAGGTTTCATCACAGGTTCGCCTGTCCTACGGTCGACCTTCCCACTGTCTCTCATCTCTCCTTTATGTACGGTGGTGAGCATGTGCACGACCCTCTTGTCATGCCACCGTATTGCCAGCATCTTCTCACACTTGCGTAGGTGCACGTCTCCTCGCTGCGAGGTTCCCGCCTCTGGGAATTTGGGGAAGTGGGCACGATTACTTTTCACAGTGCCGCAGGAGCCAATGCCGTGCTCAGAAAGGTATTTGGCAAGTTTCGGTGCTGTACAGTAGTTGTCTGTATACAGCATATGATTCCCACCAAAATACTTTTCTAGGAGCACTTTCACTACACAGCCTGAGAAGCCAAGGGGGTGTGTTTTATCCAGATCGACAGTGCTGGCTGAATATATGACGAAGTCAAAGATGTAGCCCGTCTTACAGTCGCACAGTACAAAGAACTTAATTCCAAAGCGATGGCGTTTGCTTGGAATGTACTGAACAAACCGAAGACTTCCTCTGAACAAAACCAAGGATTCGTCAATGACAACCTTCTGAAAGGGGAGGAAGAATGACATAAACTTATCCTTCATTCTGCTCAGAATCTCCCGGATCTTCCAGAGTGGGTCGGTTTGGGAAGGTACATCGTTGTCGGCAAAGTGCAGGTTTCCCATGATGTTCCGGAAGCGATCTCTGGCCATGTACTTATTGAAGGTGGGTGAGGGTGGTAAGGGGTCCATGGACCAGTATTCTTCCAACTTATGCTTCTTGGAGTGTGGCATGAGAAGCATGAGGGCAAATAACACATACAGCTCCTGCACTCCCAGCATGGACCACTGTTGCATCTTGGCTGCACCTGTACCACTTGCAGCACGTTGTGATTCATACCTGTTGGTCTCATCACATATATGCTGCATGACTTCGTCATCTAGGAAGGCCAGAAGGTAGTCGACACACTCAGCATTTTCGTCCATAGTGAAGGCAGGCTGAACTCCTGAGGAGCTCTCATCAAAAACTAGATTTTCTGGCACAAAATCTGACCCTTCCGTCCACACGAAGGCGTCCAGGATTCCCTGTCGTGGCGGTGTAGGGAGGGTGGTGGTGGTGGTGGTGGAGGTTGGCTGTGAGGGAGGTTTATCTCGGTCAAGGTCACTCGCACTGACCCTAGGTTGCCGTACAGCACTAGCAGCCCTTACCCTACTAGCTACACTACTTTTCACTCTCCTTGATTTACCTCTACCTCTACGGCCTGCCTACACTGTTGATACTGGTGGTGACTCCGACGACGAAGACTCTGGAGATAACTCAGCCGACAATGATGAAGAAATGAGTGAAGTGGGGCTCGGGGAATGGGGAGGTGAATGCACTCGTGACTCATGGCGGGCTGGGTCACGTGGGGGCATTGTTCTGGGGCTAACACGCCGCCTTTTCACTCCCTTCCCAAATTTCTGTCCTTGCTGCACTAAAGGCTCGTTTCCCCTGGAGCTAGACACTGATTCACACACTGTAGCACTCGTTGTTGCTGTTTCTGGCACGATAACCTCACCCAGCTCATCACACGATTCACCCGAATTGTCATAGTCACTGTCCATCATAATCATGGACAATTCTGCCAGTTCACGTGCCACTGCAGAGTCACTAAGGCCTTTCCTGCTTGCCTCACTACTTTTCTTAGGAGTAGCGGTCACGGGGCCCTTTGCAATGGGCGCAGAAGCGGCAGGAATGGCGGGGCGCGAGTGTGACATCGTTTCTCTATAGCGGAGGACAAGGAACTAAATGCCGCGGCTTATCTGAGAAGGGAAGGGTTGACAATGACACTTTAGGCTGACTGCTCCTAACTTACATGCTAATTTTTTATAGGCAGAAAATCTCAGCAATACATAAAGAAATAGGTAGTTTCAGGTGAATGTAAATGTCAAGTAGGATTCTCCCTTCCTTTCTGATATATATTTTTATTACAGACATCGATTACAAGGCATAAATCAAAGGGGAAATTACCGTGGTAATGTAGCGAATGAATGCACGTGAGGTTTTGTCAGGTGATAATTAGCCAATTTCTGGTGTATAACACTATCATTTACCTGTTTTTTTTTTTTTGGTATATATTATTTTGTATAAGTATAGGGCATAGGGCTTATTTCAATGGATGAAATCTGTGGAAAAATCCGGGGGAAATTTGCGTAGCGCAGCGCGGCGTGGGAGGTGAGAGGACAGGGTAATGGAGGGCAGGTAGGGAGGGGAGTCACGAAGGGGGTAAAATCGCTAAATTGTCAACAATGGATGGGAGTACAGATGAGATTTGGAGTGCTGACTAGTGTTGGACATTGGCAGTACTGATAGATGATACAAGCCACCACTTGAGAGCCCGGGATAATTCAAAATAACACAGAATCACAAAAGTGATGCCCCGCGGTATGATCCATTGTGGCCGAGCGTCACGAAAGTGACGCCTCGCGGTTAAGGGGTTAAAGAGTGTATAAAACAGTGTGAAGATAATCAACCAAACACCATCTTACTGTAAAGTGTGGCATGGGAAAGGATGAGCCTCCAGACTTGCAAAGCCCAGCATTTTCTATCATAAACAATGAGGGTAAGGGAAGGCAATAGAAGAATATGAATTATATATATGTTAAGTCTTGGGGAAACACGTATACCCTGTAGGTACACTTTAATGTAACTAATACTACTTTACTGAGGTATATAATGTGCATGGTAGAGTTGTGATTCACTTCTATTCATGTATAAATCCCAGTTGTCTGTGCAGTTTGGCACCACTATATTATGTTGACCCATGGCCATTCCCAGTGGGGAAGGCGGCCAGCTATAGCAGAACGCACTTATCATTCAAACGAAAGGGACGTATTACTCTGAGTTCTCTCTGTGTCGCAGTTGTATCTTTCTGTGGCCAATAATGAGAGATAAATCTGCTCAGTTTTCTGTCACCTGCACACGCTACCTACCATTCCTTCAACAGGATCTACACCGATTCCCACCATCTTCTGTGTGTGAGAAAGACATTGGTGGAGAGTGTCAGCTGGAAGTACTTCAACCAGGCGGAACATTACATCTTGATAACCTGCTTGGTTCAGTGCAGTCATGTCAAAGCTGATATATAATATTGGTGATCAGCTGTGAGTTTCCAACCAGCTGATACATATTAGTGTTCAGTGCTGGGATACGAATAGGTGCTAAAGGGATATGTGCAGTGAAATCCCTTTCAACTGCTTGTGATCCTACAGGTGAAACAGAAAATCTTACTCTCACTGTTGCAATGGGACTCATTGCAGAAGTGAGTAAGTGGAGCAGATAATATATCATAGTGAATCTCGTTCTCTCTCTTATCTCTGCCTGTGCGAGATATCTCTACCTTCAAGTGTGAACTGGCAATTATCTCGCCCTCATGTTCGAGGCCAGTGCAGTGAAGGGTGATATCGTCTAGACACATCCGGCAACTCTGGGCTGCGGAGGCTGGAGTGAGGCAGGGTGAGTGTGTATGTGTGTGTGTGTGTGTGTGTGGAGCATGTGGCTGTGTGCGGGGTGGTGTCTCGCAGTCAGTCACCCTCGGACCATCATGGGGAGAGCATCGTCATGTGGTTGGAGAAGAAACCTGGCAGAGTGTGTGGAGCTGCTGTGCAAATCTACCAGGAACTTCAGCATTCATCTGACACCTAGGTAGTGTACATGCACAGTGAACCACAGACATACACTTTTTAAGCAGCACGTGTTAGTTAGGTAATGTGTGTAAAAATAAAAGTTTCTCAGTTTCCCCTAAATAGATATGTTTTCCGTACGTCTTGTCTGTGTCCCATTCCATATTGCTAAAAGCCATAACTAATCTATTTCTGTCAGTTTAACTTCCTGTGATTGGGAAGGGACTAAATTCTGACAAGGTTAGATGGATGCAGTGAAGAAATGGGGATGAAAATTAACGAGAGATTCAGACAAATCAACCACGAAGGAGGCAGAGTCCAGTGAATCAGACTCAGAATTTTGTGAGTGGATTGAGACTTTGGATAAGGGCATCCAAACTTTACATGATATGAGTGAGGGGAAACCTTGGGGTTCAAGGTGATCAGGACGTTTCTAAGGAACTAGATAATGAGGACTTGAACACTTTGCACTTGCATTCTGGTCGTACTTATTCAAAGGTTTCTGAACGTTCATTTAGATCCAAAATGGCCACTAGCCTTGCTAATGAGGGTACTCCTAGTGAAGTGACTGGGGAACTTGAACAGGCTGCAACAGCACCCTTGTTCAATCAGGATACTCAAGGTCCAATAATCTCTGCTAGCAATGCAACCACTCACACACCCACTTACACCTCAGGCATGTTCAGTACACCACAATCCTTTGGACAGCATGAACAGTATAGTTTATTTGGTAATGTTCCTTATACTGACCCATGGGGCATGAGTACTGACAGTATTGGCATGCAAACCCAGGATCCTTGTATTAATCCATGGGGCATGAATACTAACAGTATTGGCGTTCAAACTCAGGTGAATCTTCCTCCCTTATGGCAAATACCTAACATGGCAACCACTGATCTGGCTACTGCTAGTGTTCCTTCAACTTTACCTCCTGTAGCGCCGGTTAAACTGTCCCAAGGACCATTTGTTACTCAGGCACCTTCGAACTCAGACTGTATAAAGGTGCTACCTACAACACAACCGAGTTTACAGTTTACTGGGGAAGTTGAATATGAGATTCATAGGTTTTTGTGAGACTACGAGGCCCAGATACATAGACTGCAGCTAGTTAGTGATGAGGAAAAGATTTGGCATATTAAAGCCTATATTAAGCCAAATTTCCCAGCAGCTGAAATACTAGAGGCCTCATTATTTCATACTAGGCCTACTGCTCATGAATATGAGAAGTTAAAAGAAGCCCTAATTAACACTTCTGCAAGTGACTGCTACATGTAGGACGCTTGGGTGTTTAGGTTCGTAAAGAGGGCACAGCAGTATCCTAACTGTACTGAATGCCAGGCTTTGGCAAAGGCAGGCAGATGCTATGCAGGAGCTAGCAAAGCCTTGCAAACTTCGGGCTGGGGAGACACAACTTGGGGATTGACTTTTGAGAGGGTAGCTATACTCTTAGAGTACTACAATTCTTGTTTTGTTTGACCCCTGCTAGGCGACTTCAGGTACTTAGGCAGACCAAAAGACCTGAAATACCCTTGCCTGACATGAGCTTTAAGCTAAAAGCAAAGGCAGAAGGAGAGGGTGGTAGTGTCTTAGCTGTGCACACAGAGAAGAGCCCTGCCGGCAGATTCTACACTGTGTGTAACAAAGCTGGTCACACAGATGAAAAGTGTTGGCATGCTATAAAGGTGGCACATCAGGCAGCCAAGGCCAACCTGGACCTAGTACTGAAAAGCAGGTGGGCAACAAACAACCCAGTACTAGTCCTCCACAGCAAAAGGCCAAGGCTGTAAAGCCAGAAGTGCAAAGATGGTGTGTCATCCATGAGCAGTGTCCTCATTCTTCGGACTATTGCCCAATTGTTCTTGCCAATCGGGAAAAACTGGGCAACCAAGCTAGTTCAGGGGAAGCTCAGAGCCACAACCAGAAGTAAATAAAATGGTACAATCCACCGATGCGTGTGTGGCAACTATTAAAAACGTGGATTTGCTGTTGATTCCTTGGATCATAGGGAAAGGCCAGGTGTCTTTGATAGAGGACACTGGGGCATGTGCAAACATTATATCTAATAAAGCACTGGAGAGGCTCAACATTTGATGTCTCAAACCAATTGGACATTGTCAGCAGCTGATGTCATTTTGATAGGTGTGACAGGGAGTAAAATGAAGATCGTAAGCCAGATACCATTGACAGTGAGGGCAGATAAACGATTTCCTGTGTTACGTGCTACATTTTATGTGGTTGACGATTTCCCTCTGCCAGCTGATGGGTTATTGGGCCTTGAATCCATGGAGGAGTATAACATGATTATACACCCTCAAAGACATTCCATTTCCTTTAACCCTTTAACCGCGGGTGTCATTCCAGAATGACATTGACAAAACTGGACCAAACCGCGGGTGTCATTCTGGAATGATCGTGAATATTTTGAACACCGCGCGTTTTTCCTGTGCGCAAATTGTCTCACGCAAGAGTAGCTGTCGAGTTCTTTCACGCCAGCCATCCCACACCTCCCTCCTCCAACCCCGAGGGGGCCCCCCCCACCCCTGCCCTGACCCGCATCAGTCAGTACCTGTCCAGCTCTGTGCGTGAGAATGGCGCTCCGTCCCGACTCATTGTCGCTCGCTTCCTCCTCGCAAGTGATCAGTGCTAGTGTGCCTTCGACCTCTACACCGGTGAAGGAACTGCCGATGGCGAGGCAGAAGGGGTTGAGCACTCCAGAAATTAGAACAGAGCTGGACAAAACTGTAAGTACTACTCTGGATTGTGGCAGTGAGAGTGATACACTTACAGCAAGTAGTGATGATTTTGCTGTGATTGGTGGTCAACCCTTTACCATTGACAGTGACAGTGATGAAAGTGATCATGTAGTTTCCCCCCCACCACGCCCAACTTACTCTGGGAAAGGGAAGGCGCCTATGGGGAAAATTGGTATTGCATGTGGGAAGGGAGTGAAGCGCAGACTTACGTCTCCTACACCAGCCCCTAGTAAGCATTTCCCATCACTTTCCGGTTCCCCTAGCCCTATTGCCCTCACATCATCTTCATCTTCTGCCGTGCCCTCTCCTCAGTCTACATCATCTGAGGAATATGAATTCCCAGAGCCTGCAAAGCGAGGGAAGGCAGGCCGTGCAGGCCATGCAGGCAGGGCAGGCGGGCCTAGAACAAAGGGGATGCGTGGCAGTTGGAGGGCAAAGCTGGGCGATAAGCGAGGTGATAAGCGAGGTGATAAGCGGGGAAGAAAGGGTCAAGTTTCACCACGCACCAGGTCAGTAACCCCCCCGCCTGCCCCCCGCTCAGCTCCCTCACTCTCGCCACCCCCCCACTCACCGCCCCCGCACTCACCCCCCTCCCGCTCGCCTCCTGCCTCACACCCCTCCCACTCGCCTCCTGCCTCGCCTCCTGCCTCACCCATTGCCTCCACCTCAGCTCCTTCTCACGGGGAAACGAGTGCAATGTGACCTGCTACTTCCACTGAACCATGCACAGGAAAAGTTGATGCATTTGTTTGGTCTGACGGTGCAGATTTTCAGCCACGCAATCCGCCATTTGATATGACAAATGCTGGAATACAGCCTGCCTTTCCATGCAACGCAGGAGATGATTTTGTGGACTACTTCCTGGCCTTCATGGATGACGAAATCATGCAGCATGTCAGCAATGAGACCAATAGGTATGCAGCTCAGTGTGCAACAGAAGGGCTGGGACCTATTGGCTCACCAAAGCAAGTGTCGTGGTTGCCTGTCGGGATCAGAGAGCTGTATGTGTTCTTTGCACTGATGTTTTTGATGCCTCATATCAAGAGACATGAGTTGGAGGAGTACTGGCTCGTGGATGACATTACTTCTATCCCAATATTCGGGAAGCATATGTCATGGGATCGGTTCCGACAGCTGCTAGGATACCTGCACTTCGCTGACAATGGAAACCCGTCCCAAACTGACCCTTTGTGGAAAGTGAGGGATTTTCTCAACAGGATTAGGGATCGATTTATGCGATTTTTCCGTCCTATGCAGAAAGTCGTCATAGACGAATCCCTGGTATTGTTCAGAGGACGTCTCAAATTCATGCAGTACATCCCCAGCAAACGCCACCGCTTTGGGATAAAGTTCTTTGTGCTGTGTGACTGTGAGACGGGGTATATCCTTGATTTCGTCATCTACTCTGCAAGTACAATGGACGTGAACAGGAAAGGCCCCCTTGGCTTCTCTGGCTCTGTTGTAAAAGTGCTGATGGAGAGGTATTTTGGTGGGAATCATGTGCTGTACACAGACAATTACTACACAGCACCGAAACTCTCCAAATACCTGGCTGAACACGGCATTGGCACTGATGGCACTGTACGGAGCTATAGGAAAGAGTGGCCAAGTTTCCCAGAAGCATCATCCTCATCCAAGGGAGATGTGCACCTGAAGAAGTCAGACAAGCTTCTGGCGATCAGGTGGCATGACAAGAAGGTCGTGAATATGATCAGCACCATCCACAAGGGGGAATTGCAGAGAACTGGGAAGGTCAGCTACAGGACGGGAGAGCCAATCATGAAGCCTGATGCCATCATTGATTACAATGTCAACATGAGACTTGTTGATAAGTCTGATATGATGATTGGCGAAATAGACTGTCTCAGGAGAAACACCCGATGGTACAGGAAGGCTTGCCTGCACATGCTCGATATGTGCATGCTCAATGCCTTCATCCTCTACAAGACACAAGTCGGGGGCATAAGGCAACCATCCCTGAGACAGTTCTCCAAGACTGTCGTGCAGCAGCTGCTTGCACGATTTGGTCAGGTGACGGCATTGATCCCGAGGCGACACTCTGACACACAACCTGACCGTCTTGAGTGCCGCAATTACATGAGCCGGCACCAGCTTGTGAAATTGCCTCTTACAGCAGGCGGCAGGTTGTCACAGGGCCGCTGCAGAGTATGTCATAACACCACACGGAGGCCTCGGACAAGAAAAATGAGCACACACCAGTGCCTGGAATGCCAAGTCGCTCTCTGTGTGACTCCGTGCTTTGCCGAGTACCACTCTCTGAGTAAATACTGAAAGTGACAGTGATATACAGTGATGCGACAGTGATGTGCTTTACCAATAATTGTATAATGGATAATGTAGTAATAAGGGATATTTTGCCTAGAAAAAAATGTAAATATTGGCCAGTATAATAAGTGATATTGTAATAAGAGAATCTGCGGCACTTGTGTAATTCTGCGGCACTTGTGTAATTCTGTGATGCGACAGTGACGCAATATAGTAATAAGTGCAGTGTAAATATAATGTATATTGCCCAGATTATATGTAAAATAATATTAGAAGTTAGAAATAATGAAAAGATCGCCTGAAACGTCAGTGAGCGGGTGACGCCGCAGTGAAGTGAGGCGTAGACGCAGTGAAGTGCGGGCGCAGCCGCAGTGAAGTGCCTTTTACCTACCTCAGTGAACACAGAGTGGGTGTTTATCGTATGTACAGTGTTCATATATGTTTATATTACTATTATCAGAGAGTGGTTGGCATTTGGTACTGGTGTGTGGGGCGTAAAATAGTGATTTTACACCCCTCACTTCTAACGGCTCTGCCCGTCCTGTGAAAGTCAACAAAGTCATGAAACCTACATCAATGGAAAGCTGAAGGTTAGTACTTTCTAATGGTACCTTATTTTTTTCTCTAGCTTTATTCTGTGCAGAGTTATTAAGGTTTAAAGGTTTGTTTACATTTGGCTGAAACCCCCACGGGAGAGGACAGTCAGACCAAAACAATACCCACGGTTAAGGGGTTAATGGGAAGGAGTTTGTAGGCCTTATTCCCTCAGCAACACAAGCTAGGACTGGTGTCCAACAAGGAGCCGTTCAACCAGTTGTGTCCCCAACAAGTGAAGCGTCAAGGGAGTCCCCAGGTGAACACAAAACAGAGGGTATGGATTGGAAGCAGGTCAGGGCTATAGTGAGTGGGAATCACCACATAACCAGTCGAACTATCTGGAAAATTCCTGTCCGAGTACCTGATGTGTCGGAGGGAACTGATGTGGCACGCTTACCAGAGACCCTAAAACATAAGGCATTGTCGCTGGAGTCGACTCAGAGTACTGTAGTGTCAGGCCAGACCAGATGACGCCCCTCTTCATTGCAAATATAAGCGGTGGTGCAGTTAAGCTCAGAGGTGGTTGTTATGTTGGCGACTTGATGTCCTATGGTGCCTCTGTAAAGGAAGTCAACAACGTACCGGTGATCTCTCCCGCAGTCACATCACAAACAACGACTCAGTCGGAACCTACACGTCTTGGGAGAGGAAAGCTGCTAGAACAAAATGTGAAGGTAATAGATAATGTTGCCCATAAAACGCAGTTGCTGGCATTTCTTAAAAAATTCTCTGAAGTAGTGGCATTTCCAGGAGAACCACTGGGTAGGATGGACAAGGTGAAGCATCATATTGGTTTGTGCCCTTGTACAAATCCGATACATGTGCCTGCATACCGTCAACCACACAGCCAAAGGAAAGCAGTGGAAGAGGATGTTGAAAAGATGCTTCATGATGAAGTCATTCAGCCTTCTTCCTCACCTTGGAATGCATCACTCTTTCTGGTGTCTAAAAAGGACAGTGGTGTGAGACCTGTTGTGGATTTTCGGCAAGTGAACAAGGTAACCATACTGGATCATTATCCAATTCCACATCTCAGAGACTTAATGCAGTCCTTGAGTAAAGGAAATACCGTGTTCACCTGCCTGGATCTAGGGTCAGGGTATTGGTAGATGGAGCTGACCGCAGAGTTGCATTCCATCACTGCCTTTAGCACTCACCATGGGCACTTTGAATTTCTCCGGATGCCTTTTGGACTGAGGATCAGTTGTTTGGTGACATGATTGGGCAGGACGTCCTGGCATATTTAGATGACTTAATAACTGTGAGCGAAGACATCGACACTCATTTTAGTAGTGTTAAATGGTGAGAGAGAATAGTGTTTGGAAACTCCCTGTACTGTTGTTTGCAGATGATACTGTGTTGTTGAGTGAAGACGAAGGGGAGCTGCAAGTCTTGGTGGATGAGTTTGGGAGAGTGTGTAAGAAACGGAATCTAAAGGTGAATGTAGGGAAGAGTAAAGTGATGGTCTTTGAGAAAGGTGAAGTCAGTGAACGTACAGCGAGGTTGGATGGTGAGGAATTGGAAAATGTGAGTACGTTTAAGTACTTGGGTAGTTTGATGAGTAAGGATGGAGGTTTGGAGGGTGAAGTGCTTGAAAGGGTACAGCAGGGAAGAAAGGTTGCTGGTTCTTCGAAAGCAGTGATAAGAAACAGGAAGTGAAAAAGTTACTACATGACAGTATTGTGATACCAACTCTAATGTACGGAAGTGAAGCTTGGACGTTGTTGGGAGGACACACATCAAGAGTGAGAGCAGTGGAAATGAGTTATTTAAGAGGAGCCTGTGGAGTCACATGGAGAGACAGGCTGACGAATGAGTATATAAAGGAGCGTTGTGGTGTTGATGTGGATGTGATAGGAAGCGTTATGAGGAACACACTGAGGTGGTTTGGCCATGTGGAGAGGATGGAGGGTGAAAGACTGAGGAAGAGAGTGTATGTGAGTGAGGTGGAGAGGGGAAGAGGGAGGGGGAGGCCGAGGATGAGATGGAGGGATTGGGTGGAGAGGTATATGAGAGAGGGGGATGTGAGTTGGGAGCAGGGCAGTGAAATGGCTTGGGACATGGCAACTTGGAGGCGATTTGTTTGTGGCCACCCCAAACGGGATTGAGGCGTCTGGCAATAGAGAGATAGATAGATAGAAAATGAGTGATGGAAACCTTAAGATCAGTGGGTTTGAAAATCAAGCTATAGAAGTGCGACTTTCTAAAGTCAAATGTTAGATTTCTAGGGCACTTAGTTGATGGTGATGGCATCAAGGCTCTTCCGAATAAGGTTACAGCCATGAAAAATTTCCCTACACCCAAGTCCAAGGATGGCATTTGCTCATTTCTAGGGCACACTGGTTTCTACAGGAGCTTGTCCACAATTATGCTGATATCACATCATCATTGACGACGCTACTTAACCCTTTCACACGCGGATAAGGTAATAAGTTTTGTGGGACATGATGCACCTGCTCTTCTTCCCCCCCCCCACCTATGCATGCTCCAAATATGTGTATTCTCGGCTTATTTTCACCACCCAAACATATTTATTTTGTCAAAAAAAACACATATTCCTAATCGTCGATGTTTGTTCCAGACGATAAGCAAAAAAAAGAAACAAACAAACAAAAAACATGCTATACATATGTTAGGGCCATATGAATAGACATTCAAGAGCAGACATTTCACTTCCCAACATTATAAGTCGAATGTTTACTAGTCAATCTCTACATGTTATACGATCATTGGAAAGAGAATTTTATTAGCTTTTGAATGCCGGAGGTCCCAGTTTGACAAGAGGTATGGTGTTCGAGTAATAAGCGAAAAAGTTAAACCCATTTCCGAGAGACAACAAATTTTTTTTTTATTCGGGGAGCTCTAGTGAAAAGCCTTCCATGCCACTGTTATGTTTTTATTTCATCATCCTATGTAGAATTTAATTGGATTTCATTTGCGCCCAAAGTGGTGATCCTAGGCCTCATAGTTTTCGAGAAAAATGCAAAAGACTACGGTGCACCCATGCCATGTTGTGGCTCTAGGGCAGTTTCCTGCCTTCCTCTGAGCTACCACACGTATTTCACCAATTCTTTTTACACTAGATATGCACACTATACTCACATGAATCACTGTCACTATTATTATAGCTGAATTCTTACATTTGGTGCAGGGTAGAGGCAGTGCAGTTGATTAGAAACAGTAGCATAATCTTCATTGGGCCAACGGTTGATAATGACCAGGATTGCTTCACAAACACCAAATATCCTATTGCAAATATCAAATCTAATCACAACAGTGCCCAAACACTATACACAGGCACTACTGGTATAGCGAATTGTGTGGCACAGCCAGGATGGGAGTAATACTGGAAATTTAAAGGGACAGAGCCGTGCAGTACCTTCCCCACTCACAGCTCATTTGGTACTGAATAACCTGTCTGCTCTCTTGCTGGTATTGGGACCCACAGTTGCCAACTCATTACTTCTGACAAGGACCAGGGAAGCTGTGACGCCTCTAAAAATGATGCTGATCGGCCAAAAACTTTTCCTCTGACAAAAGTTTTTATGCTTTAATGACGCCAAAAGCATCAATGAGTATAGTCACAGCCACACCCATATGACGACAAACGCGTCATCATGTACGAAGGGGTTAAGAAGGATGCTGTATGGAATTGGGGACCATCGGAAGAGAAAAGCTTCAATGACCTCAAGAAAGCCATGACAGAGGCACCCGTGTTGACGTTTCCTGATTATACTCAACCTTTCTATCTGTGCACAGATGCCTCAGGTTTAGGTCTGGGAGCGGTGTTACAGCAGAGGGATGAGCAAGACAAGATGCACACCATTGTGTATGCCAGAAGGGCACTAAGACCCCCAGAAAAGAATTTTTTGATGACACATTTGGAGACATTAGCGGTCATGTGGGCTTTAGGACATTTCCAGGATATCATCTTCAGCTACCGGATAATTGTTTTAACTGATCATGCACCCATACGTTTAAGGGGAAGAACTTGCACAGTCAGGTTGCGCATTGGTTCAGCAAGGTAATGGAGTTTGACCCAGAGGTCAGATATTTACCAGGCTGACAAAATGTTGTTGCCGAAGCGCTGAGTAGAAACATTGCTGCTGCCATATCTGAGGATATCCCTCTTTCTGGGTATTCCCCAGACACGGTAAAAAGCAGAACAACTTAAGGATACGATGTGGTCTCAAGTCATCTATGCCTCGGAGTCTGGCGACAAGTCTTGTCTACCTAAACTTCCGGTACCGATGACTCACTTCCATCTTCAACGGGGTCTATTGTATAAGAAACTCCCAGGGAAGGAGACCATGTATTAGTTGGTTGTTCCTGCTACACTACAGCAAGCTGTATTACAGCTGGTTCATGATGTACCTCAAGCAGGTTATCTTGGACGCGACAGATGCATACGTGAGGCAAGAAAGAAATACTATTGGCCGACCATGAGGAAGGACATAGAAGCCCATGTTAGTCAATGTGTCAAGTGCGCGGAAATACGAGGAGCAACGGGACCATCGACTCCAATTTTGGAGTATCCCCTACCACAAAAAACCTTGGGATACAGTCTCCACTGATCTCTTAGTGTTGTCAAAGAGTCATCAAGGCTCAAGTTATGTATTGGTGGCAGTGGACCACTTTTCACGATTCACTGTTTTAGCACCTTTACAGATGAAAACTGCAGACGAGGTGGTGCATGCTTTTGTAACCTCAGTGGTGTGTCCATACTCTACACCCAAGGTATTGCTTAGCAATAATGGCAGTGAATTTTGTAACCAAGTGTTAGAGGAATTCTGTCGCATGTATGGGGTAAGGCACGTCTTCATTACGTCTTACAGTCCCAAGAGCAATGGCTTAGTAGACAGGACAAACAGGAAAATACTGGAAGTCTTGAGACCAGCGATCAACTCATTGAAGGATAATGGGCAAGACTGGTCACCACACGTAGCGGCGGCCATCAACTCCTCAGATAATTCGTCAACTGGGAAGTCTCCTCATTACATCTTCTATGGGAAAGAGAAAGCGTTACCCTACGATTTGCTAGCTGGACCTCCTACGCCAGTGTATAAGCAAGAGGATTATAACAAAGTTCAGCTTGCAAAGTTCCAATGCATACATAGTGAAAGTACGAAAAAGATTAAAAGCCTCAAGAGCGGAGATGATGGTGAGTACAAGAAAAGACGTTGGAGATAGGCCAGAAGGTTATGATCCATAACCCTGAGAGAACTTCCAAGCTCAGACCTAAGTTCCTCGGACCATACACCATTGTGGAACCAGTGCGTGGACATACTGAATAATGGATGATACTAATGGAACTCAGGAGATAGTACATGCTGACAGGATCAAACCAGTAAGCCAGAGCTAGGCCTAACTAACCAATCATCTGATGTGTTGTCCCCTCTGTCTTCGTCGCAGTCTATGTCGTCGTCTCTACCTGTCCCTAACCAAGAGTATCGCAGCAAGCTATGATTAAGTGAGTATCTTCTCTTGCAGATAATGTGGATGTGGCCTGTACTCCTCTCGCTTTGCTTGGAGTGGACCTATGTAATGATGTCGGACACGGACACGACTGCGTTGATGCCACGAGCACTGAAGAGCCCACTTGGAAAAGTCGTGGTGTTAAAGGATGCAGTGTGTGTCTACTATCCAATGGAAGGATATCTCCGAGCTCCAGATACTGTTAAAGAGGTACCCAAGGGATTACTTCACCTCAAACAGCAACTGTTGCAAATAGGGAAGTCATTTAACCAGTATCCACAGTTGACGACCTCAGACAGTGAAGTCTTAGTACAAACCTTGCATGGTATGACCAAGCTTCAGACTGGACATATAGATAGGCTCACAGACAGGCCTACTAAATTACATGTCGCTTTACCTAATGCAAATTCTGATCTTTCCCAGCATGTCCATGCACGTACTTAGAGAGGACTCGTGGATCTTTTAGGTATCCTGTCCCAAAAGCTCTTTGGTACAGCACAAGACAAGGATGTAGAGCATTTGGGCAGACAGATGCATGATTTGGCATTGGCGGCTAAGGCAAATAACAGGCTAATCGTACACATGTATGAACAGTTAGGTGAGTTCACTAATAAAGCTAACGACATAATTAAGACTACCAACCATCTCGTAGGAGTTGTGAACAACATCCAAACCAACCTACCAACCCTGATTAACTTAGTGTTAATCGCTGAGTACTTACACGCTCTCTATGAGTCAACCACTACTTTGGAGTTGCATGCAGTCAATATGGTGGACGGCTTAATCAATGCAAGTTTGAATATGGTTAATGCTTTATTGCTTCCTACTCACATTCCAATTAATGCTCTTTACGTAGCTATGGTGAAGCATGGATTTACGCCACTTTTTGGCATGAGTCAACTGGAATATTATTACTCTTTGTTAGAGGCCCTGTTGACCCATGATAGCATCCTGAGATTGGTATCTATGAGGAATGCTGTATAATACCAGGCATGGCGGTTCCTTCCTTTCCCTTTTGCTACTACTAACAACACACTTGTCATTCTGAGTGAGGGACCAGAGGTGCTAGTTGTGTCAGATGACAAAAGGTATATAGCGGAAAAGACTGTGGATGAATTCGAGAAGTGTAAGGCCTCATTTCTTGATCTCCATGTGTGTCCTGCTTTCCATTTTGCATTCTGTCATGGGTAGAGGAGTGTAAGATGGCCTTGTTGGACACAAACACTTCCTCTGCACTGCAACGTTGAACTTCTAACCCATTCAGTTCGAGTCAGTGCTCATGTACAGCTCCGGTCAGATTTTCGTGATACAGTCAGCACTGCCAATGCCAGAGTCTGGGGTTCAGAGTTCGAGAATTTCGACTCGCGTGTCTGAGACAGACAGACAGACAGACACACACACACACACACACACACACACACACACACACACACACACACACACAGTACACACACACACACACACACACACACACACACAGTATACACCTTCGGCATGGTAACAGACATCGATGGAGCGTCTCCCTATATCATTACAATCACGCCCCATATTTCTATGAAGTATGTAATCTATATACTTCTATATATGTAAAAGACTAATGATTTTATTATTACTTTATTTCCATGTCACATGAATTAATGTGGTTAGGCAACATAGTATTACATTTACCCAAAATACATGCTATACTTGTATGGTCATACCTAGGGAATGCTGACAGGTAATATTTTACCAATTGTCTTGCCCGTTGCTATTGACCTTTTAATTTCAAACTACATTTGTGTAGTTAAGTAGATGAAAGTACAGTATAGCACAGCTGTGTCTCGTGTGTAAGCTATGAAACACACTGATGGTCGGGTCTCCTTACATTTTGTCTAAGCTATAGGTTAGTCACATAAATGACAGATGTTACCACAATGTGGACAAGCGTCTTATTTTAAATTATAATGGGTAAATTAAATCAATATATTGTTTTGTCTCTTAATATTATAGTCTTAATAATAAACACTAAAGGGGATGAAAGACTCAATTACTCTGATATTTACTATTACAATTCGTAATATTCAGTCCACACACCATTTTTCACAGTCACTTTCTTGAGCCTCCGTGTCACTGATGCCAAAGACATTTGCATCAGTTCGAGAATTTCGACTCGCATGTCTGACACTGATAGAGACGGTGGGAATCATCTGAGATATCTTTGCATCATAAGGATCTGGGGGTTACCAGTCCCCGGGGAAAAAACAGTATGAACAGGAAGGAGCAAAACCTGACGCTGAGAGGCAGCATCATCACTCTGAGCGATAGTGGGCTGTCTATACGTGCAATCGCTCAGCGACTTGGTCTGGCACCAAGGACCTTCGCCAAGTGAATTTCGAGGTGGACAACCAGCGGAAACCTAAACGACCTGCGTAAGTTCTTTAAGCTCTATGTGCATAATTGGATTTGTTATAGTATGAGTATACATAAGATAAAGAATATGTGAACAATTAAATATTTTACCTGTGAGGTTATAGTTATTATATTGAAATTTTCAATATATATAGCCATATTCTACGAAAATACATATTGTCTGTGATTACATCTACAACATCAACAATTGTCTTGTGACCTACATTACTGGTTGGTGGTGGGGTAGTGTAGGGTATCAGAGGTTTAGTCCTGTCAGTAACGGGGTTGGAGTAAAGAAGGGTCTGTGTTAAGCTGTTAAGCGTGCTTTGATGGTTAAGTGTCGTTCACGGCAACGTATGACTTACAGTAACATTATAGTATAGTAATAGTTCATGTTTACATATTATTTATGACTATTTAGTGCATCCTAACCTGGCTGTAGCAAAGACATAAGCAAAACGCATTGTAGCTCTGCCTTCCCCTTTAGTCGTCTGATAATGTTATCATTTCTCCCTACCTCCTGTTCTCAAATAACCATGGTATATGAAATGCAAATGAGATAATCAGTTTTTCCACATACCCTTGAACTACAAATCAATATCAATTGTTTCACACATTCAGCATAGCTGGTGATTCAACTATCGATTACATTTAGGATCCATCAACATTACAAAAAAAGATTAGTATTATGCGACATATCTATGTGTTACGTGATTCTTCTTCCACCAATGTTAGCGAAATAAAGGTGAGCATTGATAAAACAGATAAGGGATGATGAGAAAAGATATGGGTGTATAGAGTAATATAAACAGCCCTGTTCACCACATTCCTTTATCGGTAATATCAGTATGGAAATTGTCCCAATTGGTTAACAATGTGTTGTAAAATTTCGTGGATTCTATGGAGGTGACAGTGTTAGCCCGTGAATTAGTAACGTAGTCCATTCGTCCAGACTGATACAACTAAGCAACCTGCATATGCCAACTTCTCCCCGCTAAGTGGCTCTGGCAAAGTGAGAGAGTGACGTTCGCCCCTTGAAACGATATTGCACAATAATGTAGATCGTTTAGGTTTCACGGAGTCGGAAGGATGTACTAAAATCTTACATAGCCCTTAGGAAAGACCCACACAGACTATAATAGTAACATTTGAGAACACCTCAATAAATGTATCACAACCTCGTTGGGTTTACAGTAAATTCCTTTTCTTAGAGAGAACAGGAGTCCCAAGGACGACGACACCAATAGAAGATGGGAACAATACTGCAGCAGCGGAAGCTAACCCCCTTACCAACGCAGCAGCAATAAGGCATGGGAGGAGATTGTTACATCGCGCTGGAATACACCATTGCACCCCGGCTCAGAAGGAACGCCCGACGGACCAGCACCATGCAGGAAGGCTGGCTTTTGTACAGCTCCATGTTGAGCAGGATGACGACTTCTGGAGCAGAGCCATCATTACAGATGAGAAGCATTTCTCCTCTAGTTCCCATGGCAGAGTCCATTGTTGGAGGAGGGAAAATACACGGTTAGATATGAACTGTCGACAGTCCTGCAATATATACGGCTTTATTGTAAATCAATAACCACAGATTTATATACTGTAGAACGTATTACGGTGTTGAGAGTGTGGATGTAATGCAAATGTGACCCGAGTTTGCATGGTTCATTTAGTTTTTGCTTTATCGTGATCCCACCCTGGTGGGATGAGGTGATTAAGGGACGACATGCACGTCACATTTACACTCCTAACACCCTTTACTGCGACCCAACATTGTGTTCCTTCCACAGCACATGGAAAAATAAAACAAAAATGGTCATTTCATATGCACAGGATCTGGTTCACCGGCATTGCGACACCTCCCTTACCACATTGTGCCATCTTTTTCTCTCCCTTGCTCACCCTTAATTATATATATATATATATATATATATATATATATATATATATATATATATATATATATATATATATATATATATGTAGCAGATGTGGCTCAGTGGGTTAGAGAGCTCTGCACTGACCGAAGGGTCGGAGGATCGAATCCACCCAAGGGTCATTGGCAGACATCAAGAAGTGCTTCCGGTCATAAAATGGTACACGCTCCAGTCAAAAGTCCTCTACCCAGGGGCAACGCCTTAGCCCTTCGGGGATACCTGACGTAAAACTAAATATATATATATATAGATAGATAGATAGATAGATAGATAGATAGACTGATATATATCCGACGAATAGTCTTTCAGAGTAGAATAATGTGGCATTTGACCACGACAGAAACCTTTAGTTACTTTTGTTATATGCATGTTGTGTTACTCGAATAATGAAAACTATGTGCATCATGGCTCTTTGGTGATAATTTAGTTGACTCTTTTGCACCAATCCATAAAAGGTATAATATTAATATATTGTATATTTATTTAAATTCACACCAATAATCCCATTTAGAAACTAATGTATATTTTGAATGACTAATAGGAGGGGAGAAAAACATGATGCTTAATTTCTCCTACAGCAATGACAGACCCGATATTCTAGAGGAGGCCCGCTCTGGTCCTGTCGCGTGCAATGTCTGGGGCTGGGTGTGTCAACACGGCACGGGTGACTTGTTTCAAACAGAAGGTTAATTCACAGCTTACAAATGCATAGACATTCTAGAAGAGTGTTTCTTGCCATCCCTCCCGGAAAGAGATTACCCTTTTCCTCCTGGGCCCGTTCTCTTCATTCAATATAAATGCCCGATCCACACTGCTTACGCTGTACAGAGGTGGTTTCAGAGGCAGGACGACTGTGAGCTTCTTGACTGGCCCAGCAAAGGAGCTGACATGAAAGTCATTGAGCACATGTGGGCACTTATCAACAGCTGGGAAATGGAAATTGAGAGAAACACCAACACCCTGATGGCCCACATTCAATGGCAGTGGGAGTATCACAGGCACAGGCCAGAACTGATGCAAGCGCTTGTGGCATCATTGAGGAGGAGGCTACCGAAAGTGTTTGAGAATAATGGTGGGTGGACTGGATATTACGTATGGTAGTAATAAATACCAGAGCAGTTGAGTCTTTCGTCCTCTTCAGTGTTTATTTTTAAGAGTATAATATTATTAAGAGACAAAACAATGTATTGATTTTACTTTACTAATTATAATTTTAAAAATGACGCTTATCCAAGTTGTGGTAACATCCGCCATTTATGTGACTAACCTACAGCTTAGACAAAATGTAAGGAGACCCAACCGTCAGTGTGTTTCATAGCACACACACGAGAGACAGCTGTGCTATACTTTCATCATCTACTAAACTACACAAATGTAGTTTAAAATTAAAAGGTCAATAGCAACGGGCAAGACAATTGGTAAAATATTACTTGTCAATATTTCCTATGTATGACCATACAAGTATAGGATGTATTCTGGGTAAATGTAATACTATGTTGCCTAACCACATTAATTCATGTGACGTGGAAATAAAGTAATAATAAAATCACTAGTCTTTTACATATATTGAAGTATATAGATTACATACTTCATAGAAATATGGGACGTGATTGTAATGATATAGGGAGACACTTTGTCGATGTCCATTACCATGCCTTAGGTGTATTCTCTCTCTCTCGCTGTGTCTGTCTCTGCCTGTGTCTCTGTGTCTGTGTCTGTGTCTGTGTCTGTACTCTGAGTCTCTGTCTGTGTCTGTGTCTGTGTCTCTGTCTGTGTCTCTGTCTGTGTCTCTGTCTGTGTCTCTGTTTATGTCTTTGTTTCTTTGTCTGTGTCTGTCTGTGTCTCTGTCTGTCTGTGCCTGTGTTTGTGTGTGTGTGTGTGTGTGTGTGTGTGTGTGTGTGTGTGTGTGTGTGTGTGTGTGTGTGTTGTGTGTGTGTGTCTCTCTGTCTGTCTGTCTGTCTGTCTCAGACACGCGAGTCGAAATTCTCAAACTCTGAACCATAGACGCTTTGGCGTTGGGAGTGCTGACTGTATCACGAAAATCTGACCAGAGCTGTACATGCGAAACAATACTTCTTTCCAGAGACAGAGGACGTAACACTCACATGTGCCTCACAAAATCAGTTCCTTACAGTACAGGCTTACTATGTTGCACCCGATTATTGTGAGTTACACAGTAAAGAGATAGCAGTTATCCCTAATAAGCACCATCTAGCCTTGTCGGTGAACTTCTCGTCACAGTTACAACCCTTTTTACCTTCATTCAATGTTTCTACCTTGAATGTGAACAGGCTGTCTCATGTGCTCAGGAGAATACAATTCCTCTCCCACCTGAACAAGACTGATTTAGAGCCATATGTACCGTCCTATCTCCCTTCATACCTTTCTCCTTCCTATTTTGGTCCTGACTTTGGTCTTCAACTTATTGTGGTCTTGTCCTGTGTTTGTGTTTGGGGCTACTATCTAAAAGGCCAAATGAGTAACCCACTAAAACCACGGGTCCGTACTCGCGGATCGCATGTGGACTTGCCTGAATAGTTAGCTACCTTACACATTGGTTAGGCTACACGGTAGTTAGGAGAACAATCTCAATGGGAATGTCGAAAAGGTGTGGCCTAGCAATGTTCTGGCGCCGGACATCGTTTCCATGATGAGTTGTGGTCTCTCACTATTTTTACATATTACATACAAAGGTGTTTAGACATAATGCAAGAGTGTGTAACATTAGTGTGAAGATAACCAACCAAACACCATCTTACTGTAAAGTGTGGCATGGGAAAGGATCAGCATCCAGATTTGCAAAGCCCAGCATTTTCTATCCTAAACAATGAGGGTAAGGGAAGGCGATAGAAGAATATGAATTGTATATACCTGTCTTGGGGAAACACAGATACCCTGTTGGTATACTTTAATGTAACTAACATTACTTTACTGAGGTGTATAATGTGCATGGTAGAGTTGTGATTTACTTCTATTCATGTATAAATCCCAGTTGTCGGTGGAGTTTGGCACCTCTATATTATGCTGACCCAGGGCCACTCCCAGCAGGGAAGCCGACCAGCTATAGCAGAACACACTTATCATTCAAACGAGAGGGACTTATTACTCTGAGTTCTCTTTGCGTCGCAGTTGTATCTTTCTGTGGCCAATAAAGAGAGATAAATCTGCTCAGTTTTCTGTCACCTGCACACGCTTCCTACCATTCCTTCAACAGGATCTACACTGATTCCCACCATCTCCTGTGTGTGAGAAAAACGTTGGTGGAGAGTGGCAGCTGGAAGTGACTTTAACAGTGCAGTCACGTCTAAGCTGATATATAATATTGGAGATCAGCTGTGGGGTTCCAACCAGCTGATACACCCTGGCAACCTGCTATAGTAAATCGTAGATTTCTATGAATATACTTTGCCATTTCTAACGGTGATCCTGACTGGATGTTCCATTTTATGGTGCAGTACTTATGGAGAAAAAGAATAATCACCGATAAAAATGCATGCACATTTACCTTAAATAATTATATGTACTAGTGTTCCACACAGATTTCAAGGTATGATAGAGTTTTATTAGAAAGAAAACATCTGATTTGGCAGGATCTCGCTCCAAGGCTTACCAAACGATATGGTAAGGCCAGCAATAATATAATATTTGGTCAAAGAAACTCGAGAGGTCTTACTGAAAATATCCTTGAAAGTTTGTATATTCATACATTCTTATTGTTAAAGCAAAAGCAACCACAACATAATTAAGGTTGCTAACTGAAATTATACATGACAACAGTTTGCCATCCTGATTTACCACCTTCACCCACAGAAGGTCGGTGGCCAGTCAAGCCAGGGTAACCAACTGTTCCATCCCATGTCACACAGACATACGATACACTTCCTTATTAAATCTAAATTCATTCGACCTTATTGGAATGACCTTTGCAGCTGAGGTATTTGAGGCAAGTAGGGTGTGTTTGACTCGCGGCTACTGATTGGCCACCGATGACGTCATCGCAGTAAACGCCAAATGATCGATAATTATATATATATATATATATATATATATATATATATATATATATATATATATATATATATATATATATATATATATATATATATATATATATATATATATATACAATTTTTAAAAATAGTCTATTAAGAATATATGAAGTAAATGGGTAGTTGCTAAATACCGTGAAGAGTATGTATTAGGGTTCTCAGGCTGCAGTGAGTGTGCACAGTGAACTGAGGGTCATGTTTCCATGGTTGTTCAATCTGTATATGGATGGGGTAATAAAAGATGTACAAGGTAGGGCAGTGGATGTTGGAGCGGCCCTAATGAGAGAGGGCAGTGTTTAGAAAATCCCTGTACTGTTGTTTGCATATGAAACTGTGGTGTTAAGTGAAGACGAAGGGGAACTGCAAGGCTTGGTGAATGAATCTGGGATAGTAAGAAACGGAATCTAAACGTGAATGTAAGGAAGAGTACAGTTACCGTCTTCGGGAGAAATGAAGTCACTGAATGTACTGCGAGGTTAGAGGAAGAGGAAATGGAAAATGTGAGTGCTTTTAAGTATTTGGGTAGTGTGATGAGTATGGATGGAAGTTTAGAAGGTGAAATGCTTGAAAGGGTGCAACAGGGAGGAAAGGTTGCTGGTTCTTTGAAAGCGGTGACAAGAAACAGGGAAGTGAGCATGGAAGTAAAAGAATCAGTGCATGACGGTACTGTGATACCAACTCTTATGTATGAAAGTGAAGCTTGGACCTTGTTGAAGGGACACAAGTCAAGAGTGAGAGCAGTGGAAGTGAGTTATTTGAGAGGAGCATGTGGAGTCACGGAGACAGACTGATAAATGAGGATGTGAAGGAGCATTGTGGTGTGGGTCTGGATGTGATAGAAAGCGTTAGAAGAAATACAGAGAGGTGGTTTGGCCTTGTGGAGAGGATGGAGAGCGAGAGATTGACGAAGAGAGTGTATGTGAGTGAGGAGGAGGGGGGGAGAGAGAGGGGGAGGCCAAGAATGAGACGGAGGGATGCAGTGGAGATGTATATGAGAGAGGTGGTTGTCAACTGGGAGCAGGGCAATGAAATGGTGGGAGACAGGTTGAAATGGAGGCGATTTGTTTGTGGGAATTCTTACGGGATTAAGATGTCTCGCAATAGACAGAATACTTTCCTCTTGTGTTCCTGGGAATAAAATACTCAGCTGTTCATCAAAAACACAAGGAATATATTTTATCTGGTTTGTTAAACAAGACAACGGTCTGTATACTTTTATTACGATAAATAAGCAGAGTGTTTGCCATGGCAAATAAAATACATCTTTATATCGATGGCAACTCTCCTTGCTCTCTCTCTCTCTCTCTCTCTCTCTCTCTCTCTCCTTTTTTCTGCAATTTTTAGTAGAGAGAGAGAGAGAGAGAGAGAGAGATTAACGGCACAACCATAGGATACTCGTTGTCTCACGCTACATGTTTACTTCCTCTCCTCCTCTCCTCCCCTCCCCTCCTCTCTCTCTCTAATATTTGCTGCAGGACGCGTGGCTACACCCGTGAATTAGAACCTCTGACTGTATATAACATTGTTTGCTAAAAAGATATGTGGCAAGATCCACCACCGTTTTTTGTTGTACAAGGACTCTCTACCTTTACAACAAACTCTCTCTCTCTCTCTCTCTCTCTCTCTGAAAAGCGTTTGATAGTACGACAAGAAGATTGAGTAACAATTAAAGAAGAACGATACCCAGGGTGTGTGAAACAAATGGAATGAATTTATCACTATAACAAGGGAAAGTCCCGTAGGTATAAAGGAGATCAGGTCAAATAACAAAAAAACATTTTTTTTTTCCTTGACAGAAAGCGTCACAAAGTTACGAGTAGGCTATATACATGAGGGTATTATCAGTCTTTCCACTAATGTAGCTGTTATATTAATAATTCCATTATTTCATCACCGTTGTTTATTATTACTGTTAATTCATCAAAAAGATGTTCCCTTGCCATAAATTTTTTTTCTGTAGCCAATGCTGTCCATTTTGTCTCCTTGGAGTCCAGTACTTATAATCTTTGCTGTCCACTACAACCTTATTGCCTTTCATACAATAAACCGAAGATATAATTTATGTTTGTTCCCATGAAAAAGGAAATCCTGCAAACCACCTCTGTTTTTGCCAAGCTAACATGCTGAGTTATTCTGGTTGTTACTTAAACTTTTTCGAACAAGGGGTAGCCACTCATTTCGCTCGTCATTTTTTTCTTTTCTTTTTTGTTTTTGTGTGTGAGTGTCCGACTCTGGGTATAGGCTTCACACAGTCCGTTACCATGGCCCAGTAGTCCTCCTTTGTCCATGCACCTCCACATGTCAGTGTGAGGTTATATCAGTCCTTGCAGTTTATACATGCATTACTACACGAATAAAGCAAACTAAGAAAAACTTCATGATATAATGATAGATATAAAGTCATGTTTTGGATGTGAGCATTTATTCATCACGTCAAATTCTCTTTGCTTATTTATAGTTATTAACCCCTTAACCGCGGGGCGTCACTTTCGTGACGCTCGGGCGCAATGGATCATACCACGGGGTGTCACTTTTGTGATTCTGTGTTATTTTGAATTATCCCGGGCTTTCAAGTGGTGGCTTGTATCATCTATCAGTACTGCCAATGTCCAACACTAGACAGCACTCCAAATCTCATCCGTACTCCCATCCATTGTTGACATTTTAGCGATTTTCCCCCGTTCCTGACTTCCCTCCCTACCTCCCCTCCATTACCCTGTCCTCTCACCTCCCCGGCCGCGCTGCGCTAACCAAATCTCCCCCGGATTTTTCCACAGATTTCATCCATTGAAATAAGCCCTATGCCCTATACTTATACAAAATAATATATACCAAAAAAAAAAATAAGGTAAGTGATAGTGGTATACACCAGGAATTGGCTAATTATCACCTGACAACACCTCACATGCATTCATTCGCTACATTACCACGGTAATTTCCCCTTTGAATTATGCCTTGTAATCTATTTCTGTAATAAAAACATATATCAGAAAGGAAGGAAGAAGCCTAAGTGACATTTACATTCACCTGGAACTACCTATTTCTTTATGTATTGCCGAGATTTTCTACCAATAATTTATTAGCATGTAAGTTAGCAGCTGTCAGCCCCATTGTCACCGTCAACCCTTGCCTTCTCAGATTTTTTTTTTTTTTTATGTGTCCGACTCTGGTCATAGGCTTCATAACCTGCTTTCAAGGCCCAGTAGCCCTCCTACATACCGATAAGCCACGGGATTTAGTTCCATGTCCTCCGCTGTGGTCAAAGCATGTCGCACTCGCGCCCCGCCATTTCTGCTGCTTCTGTGCCCATTGCAAAGGGCCCCGTGACCTCTACACCCAGAAAAACTCCTGAGGAAAGCAGGAAAGGACTAAGTGACTCTGCAGTGGAACATGAACTAGCGGAATTATCAATGGTGATGATGGATAGTGATTTTGACCCTTCGGAGGATTCGTGTGATGAGCCAGGTGAGGATATCGTGCCAGAAACTACTAGTACGAGTGCTTCAGTGTCCCAAGTTATCCCTAGCTCCAAGGGAAAGGAGCCGTTAGTGCAGCAAGGGAAGGAATTTGGGAAGGGAGTGAAAAGGCGGCGGGTTAGGCCCGGAACAATGGCCCCGCATGACCCAGACCGCCATGAGTCCCGAGTTGATTCACCTCCCCGTTACCCAAGCCCCACTTCACTCATTTCTTCCTCTTCTTCTGCTGAATTATCTCCGGAGTCTTCATCATTGAAGTCACCACCAGCATCAACAGTGAAGGCAGGCTGTAGAGGAAGAGGTAAATCCCTGACCCGTAAAAGTAGAGTTGCTAGTTGAGTAAGGGTTGCTAGTGCTGTTCGGCAACCAAGGGTCAGTGCGAGTGACCTTGAACGTGATAAATCTGCCTCACAGCCACCCTCCACCCTCACCCACCCTACACCACCACGACAGGGAATCCTGGATGCCTTCGCGTGGACGGAAGGGTCCAATTTTGTCTCAGAACATCTCGATTTTGACGAGAGTTCCTCAGGAGTACAGCCTGCCTTCACTCGTGACGAGGATGTTGAGTGTGTGGACTTCCTTTTGGCCTTCCTCGATGACGAAGTCATGCAGCACATATGTGATGAGACCAACAGGTATGAATCACAATGTGCTGCAAGTGGTACAGGTGCAGCCAAGATGCAACAGTGCTCCATGCTGGGAGTGCAGGAGCTGTATGTGTTCTTTGCCCTCATGCTTCTCATGCCACCCTAAAAGAAGCATGAGTTGGAAGAATACTGGTCCATGGACCCCTTACTACCCTCACCCACCTTCAATAAGTACATACCCAGAGATCGCTTCCGGAACATCATGGGAAACCTGCACTTTGCCGACAACGATGTACCTTCCCAAACCGAACCACTCTGGATGATCCGGGAGATTCTGAGCAGAATGAAGGATAAGTTTATGACATTCTTCCACCCCTTTCAGAAGGTTGTCATTGACGAATCCTTGGTTTTGTTCAGAGGACGTCTTAGGTTTGTGCAGTACATTCCAAGCAAACGCCATCGCTTTGGAATCAAGTTCTTTGTACTGTGCGACTGTAAGACGGGGTACATCCTTGACTTCATCATTTATTCAGCCAGCACTGTCGATCTTGATAAAACACACCCCCTTGGCCTCTCAGGCTGTGTAGTGAAAGTGCTCCTTGAAAGGTATTTTGGTGGGAATCATGTGCTGTATACAGACAACTATTATACAGCACCAAAACTTGCCAAATACCTTTCAGAGCATGGCATCGGCTCCTGCGGCACTGTGAAGAGTAATTGTGCCCATTTCCCTAAATTCCCAAAGGCAGGAACCTCTCAGCGAGGAGACGTGCACCTACACGAGTCTGAGAAGATGCTGGCAATACGGTGGCATGACAAGAGGGTCGTGCACATGCTCACCACTGTACATAAGGGGGAAATGACAGACAGTGGGAAGGTCGACCGTAGGACAGGCGAACCTGTGATGAAACCTGATGCTGTGTTAGACTTCAATATCAACATGCGGCTGGTGGACAAGTCCGACATGATGATTGGAGAGATCGACTGCCTCAGGAAGAATACTAGGTGGTACAGGAAAGTTTTTCTGCATCTCATAGACATGACGATGCTGAACGCCTTCATCCTGTACAAGATGAAGGTCAAGCCACCCAAGTCCTTCTCCCTGAGGTTGTTTGCCAGGACTTGTGTTCAGCAGCTGCTTGAAAGATATGGTAGGGTGACAGCAGCAACTCCAAGGTGCCATCCAGTAACACTTCCCGACAGACTTGAGCAGAAGGCGTACATGGATCGGCACAGACTGGTGCAAATGCCTGCCACAGGCAAGAGGAAGGCTGCGATCCGCAGGTGCCAGGTGTGTGCACATACCACCCGATGCACACCTGAGCACAAACGCACCCCTTGGCAGTGCACTGAGTGCTGGGTTCCCCTCTGTGTTACCTGCTTCTTTGATTACCATAGCCAGAAGCAGTTCTAAAAGTGCAAGTGGGAAAGGAAAGTAATGTGAAAATAATGTGTAAATAATGTGTAAATAGCAAGTGAAAGCAATGGATGTACAGTACGTATGATTGAACAGTGTAATATAGTTTTATGTTACTGAAAGTGACAGTGAATAACATTGTGCAAATAAAACAGAAGTGTAAATATTGAAAATACAATAGAAAATGTAAATAGAAATGTAAGTAATTAGTAATATAAGAATATGAGTACAAATACTTGATGTTATAAGAGTGAAAGTGAATCCGTTGCTCTCTACGTATTTTACTGAATGAAAAATTGAATGACTTCAGTGACAATAAACTAATATTACTGAAGGAAACTTATGGATAAAGACTCCAGATATATATAAGTGTTATATAGTAATAGAAATATAAAGTGTGAAGGGTTTTATGAATAATAAATGACAGAATACCAACAGCGAACTAGCGCAAGTGGGAAGGTCATACACGCTAGTAATTTTCATTGCTTTCACAGTGTTTTTTTTATGGAGTATGGATCCCAAACTACTTGATAATCATAGAGTAGTGTTTATAGTGTTAATATCTGGCTGTGGTAATCATATTGCGGGTTGTTGGGAAGTGTAAAGTGGAGACTTCGTTACCCAACTTCAGAGGTCTCCACAAGTCCTACGGTAATCAACGAAGGCTCGACAAACATCCCAGGAGAAAGCTGACGGTATGTGCCATTTGCATATATAATTTTAATATTATAGGACTAATAACTGATTTTTGGCAAATATTTTGTGAGAGTCTGTTGGAGCCCGAATAACCCCACGGGACACACAAAACATTGGGAAACATGCCTGCGGTGTAAGGGTTAAAGCATACAGACCGTTATCTTGTTTAATAAAAGAGCAGATCTGTTCGTGTTTTTGATGAACAGCTGTTTAATTGCCAGGAAAAGGAGAGGAAAGTATTTAAAAATAAATATTATCGATTATACGCCGTCTGTTGCAATGACATCATCGGCGGCCAATCAGCAGCCGCGAATCAAACACACCTTACTCGCCCCATACATCTCAGATGCACAGGTCAGTCAAATAGGGTATAGTTGGAGACCTCATTATGTCTCCCAGAATACAGAGAATGTTACTGTGAGGTGTAAGGCTAGCAGATGAAACCCTGCTTGAGTCTCCTATAAAAATGAGACATCTCCATTCAGTATTACAATTATAGCCTGTTTCATATGCAACAGTGAATATTTGGTGCAAAGTAAAAGCAATGATTCTCCAAACGATAAAATATATACAGTAAGTCATGAATTTTACTGAAATAGGTCAGATGAAAGGTGTGTAATGACAAACCATAAGTGACTGTGTCATAAACTCGCAACCATTCACCTTAGGGTGTGGCCACAATTGCCCTCGAACATTGTTGGAAACATTGCTCGTGACATGTTAGATTCATGTCTCGAACATGTTAGCAACATGTCACAAACATGTTATGGGCAGTGTCACAAGCATGGTTTTCAAGAAAGTCACTGACATGTTTGAAACAATGAAGTAGTCCTGTGGTCTTGACTTGCGAGAGACAGTACCCAGCAACATGGCGATGAGGGAGGACACCTTACTATCGCAACCACAATGGTTGTATTATGTGCACAACAAGGACAGAAAATTCTTGCTCGTCGCCGATATTGGGTGCGTCCATCACGTAAGGGAAACGCTTATGGTGATGGACGTCATTTTGTAAATGACCTTGTTAGAGATGGCATTGGACTGCTACCGGTGCAAGTGGGGGATACTTCTGAATTTCGTAATTTCATTAGGATGTCAAAGACAGATTTTGAAGTGGTACCATGGTCGCAGGTAATGGTCTACTGCTGTGTTAGATTCATGTCCACAGCTGAAAGCCTCGTCCACATGGGTGCTACCAACATAATTCCAGCAGAGTTGTCAACGTGTTCGAGACACTTGTGTTTCAAACATGTCTGTAACATTGTTCCAGGCACAGTTTAAAACATGTTGCCAATTCATGTTTTGGGCAAGTGTGGCCGCACTGTTAAAACTTGTCTCACTATAATAAACTCAGGGTACGATTCTCATGCATGTGGTTCATGAGATATTTAGCTACTGGTGAACAAAATTACCATATCCGTTGACATTACTCCCCTTCATATTTGTAAAGTATGAGATTCATCATTAGTGACTCCAACTGCCTAACCATCAACAAGTCTGCTCCCTCATTACCTCAGTTCACACTCACCATAAACTCATTCCATCATCATGCTTTCCATTCTTGTTAATACAGGTATTGTTATTTCATAATCATGTTATTTATGCTATGTGAAGAATCTTTAACCCAAGGCATCCCGTTGATGTATGGGTATGTTGCAACATTTTGCATTTGCCAGTCCCGTCGACGTACTGGTACGTCGCGCAATTGCAAGGTTCACAATTTGCACAATTTTTAATTTTTGCGAGTGATTTTTCGTACGTACTCACGGGACACCTTCCTCTATTCCTCTACAAGATGCCAAGCAGGGACAATGCCTTACACCGCATAACCTCCCTCCCCCCGCACGCCATTGTCTCGGCAATTCACCTGTTACCAGTGACCTGGCCAATAAAGACATTCAGGGCCAGAGTGATTCCCCAATTGATGACAATGTGGAGGACAAAGTTTACATAGCATTAGAGGAAGAAAGTCAGAAATGATGATTAGGTAATGTGGCAAAAGAAGGTCAGGTATGGTGATGAGTTAGTGAGTGAAACAATGCTTATAATGCCTATATTACTGTTTGAAAACCAATATACTCTTGTACTACATATAAATTAGTACCAAGTAAATAAATAAATACCGTTTATGAGTGGTGTGAAATAGTTACCCTCCCATAGAACTCGTTTTCTTTGGTGCCAGCCTGTTAGAAAACCCAGTCAGGTAAGGAGGTACTGCTACCTGGATCGAGTATTTTAAACCTCAGGTGAGCGATTTCTCTATGAAATTTCGATGTTTCTCACCAAAAGCGGAGGTTTCAGCCCCCCCAAAAAAAATCGAAAATACCCCAGGATTGGGGGGTGTCGGAGGTGCGAAATAGCTCGGGACGTGACGGGTTAAGGATACATGCTTAACACTGGCAAGGATTGTGATATATATATATTCCCTGATATTTAGTATGATGCAGACACTGAGGTATTCTTCACAAAACAAATAAAAATATAAATTGGCAGCATCCCTTGCTTACTGAGACAAGGCAGTTTGTGTTACTGATGAATCTGATTCTTTACAAATATGAGTGGGAGTAATATCAATGGATATGGTAATTTTATTCACAAATAACAAAAGACATCTTGAACCACATTTATGGGAATCATGTTGAATTTTAGTGTGACAAGTTTTAAGGTGAAGAGTTGTGGGTTGATGAAACAATTACTTTAATTTTGTCTTTACACAGCTTTCATCGGACACATGTTATTAAAACTAATGACTTAGTGTTTATGTGTAATCGTTTGGAGAATCATTGATATTACTTTCCACCAAATACTCACTGTTGCATATCAAACAGGCTAAGAATTTATAATTTGTCATACTGGGGATTTTCTGGACTCTAGATGAAAGAAAAGATTGATGGAATAACCTTTGTCTGTCAGTGAC
Source organism: Coenobita brevimanus (assembly GCF_032717465.1). Taxonomy (NCBI): domain Eukaryota; kingdom Metazoa; phylum Arthropoda; class Malacostraca; order Decapoda; family Coenobitidae; genus Coenobita; species Coenobita brevimanus. The sequence continues at coordinate 22,884,532 of NC_136980.1, forward strand.
TCAAAAACTGTAGAACTACAAGAAAAATATCATTGTAAGCCAACAAACAGTCGTTAATCAAGAACACCACCAATGCACACTTTGCCTATTATGGAGAATAGGGAAAAAATATATCTGATACCATGCAAAATAACTAAATAGCTGCCCTAAAAGATGTGGGTGGGAATATTAAGTACAAACATACAATATAAATCAAAATGCAATGCAATTTGTTTTATGCATCATCTATACGTACTGCATACAATGTGTGATGCGATGAACAGACGGGCAGTGTTTACCGTACTTTTTTTTTTTTTTTTACTGAGTTGAGTATATTGTCACTGTTGTAAGTGCAGGGACGTGTCTCAGATCAAAGGTTTAAATTTCAAGCACTTTGTAAAACCTGAGAAACAAGTGTTTATTTGTGACAAATGACTGTCTAATGAACCCATGAACTTAAATGCTACTGCACCTAACACTGTACTGTTGGTTTTAAGACTGTAAAATACATATATATATATATATATATATATATATATATATATATATATATATATATATATATATATATATATATATTAGTTTGTGGCGTTGGAATGCATAATTATAAGAACTTGACCTGGCAAGCGGCACCATGGAATATTCATGAAGCATTTCTTGATATGGGATGTGGGGCTAACATTGTTTAAGATAGTATGTAACAGCTTTATTTATCAAACTTATAAAAACAAAAACAACAACATACATAATATGTCTATGAATGTGAGTATTTAATGAACTTTCATTTCCTCCGCCAAGGAGGTTACATTTTTGATCTCGTTGGTTTGTTTGTTTTTCTCTCTGTTAGCAGGAGTACTCAAAGTTATGAACAGATTTTGCTGAAAGTTTTTGGAGGGGTATGGTATGGCCTGAGGAACAATTCATTTGATTTTAGTAGTGATCCGGATCATCATCCGAATCCAGGAATTTTTAAAGGGATTCTTTACCAGTGTGGGAAAGTGGCAATTTCTATATTTTTGCTGCTAACTCGATAAATAATTCCTACAATGCTTGCTCTTCACTCTTGGCGGATGTTCGTAATCTCGGATTGCTCATGTTTAAATTAGCAGTTGACTCACCATCTACTCACTCGGTGTAGTGCTGCTCTCGGGTGCCTGCCGTGTCATCTCTTCCATCCTTCTTTCCTGCCGTTCTCTTCTGTCTTTCTTTCCTTCAGTCTTTCCTCGTCCTTCTGCCTATGGGTGACTTTACGCTCCCTCTTCTATCTTTCTTTCCTTCATTCTTTCCTCTTCCTTCTGCCTGTGGGTGGTTCTACACTGAGTGACAAGCCAAATGGTTTCCTGTACACCAGGAAACCATATACTATGCTGGGTGGTAACCATATAACTAAATTTTGTCGCCTGATGGTTTAGTGGGTAATTATTGCGCTCCAATCGGATTGAGCCGGTGAAGGTTTATATCCAAGTGGTGGTTGGGGTTTATTGCTCACGTAATGCCACTCAGGGATGAGTGAGGCTGGTAACTCTCATCTTAAATGTCAAGACCAACTGCCTAGTCCCAGGCTCCTACGCTCTTCATGGGTCAACATGGGATTGGATGATGGATGGATGGATGGACATATCTAGCCATAATTTAGGCAGAGAGATACTGCGGGGGAAACTATACTCATTTACTCAAACTTGGTCAAATATAATCACTGCCCCTCTTGAATGCTGAGCTGTAGAAATACTGTAGGATGATTAACACCGGAGTATGTTGCTAGTCACCAAGTATCGCTATGGAAAGGACATGGAGATGTACATTGTCATTTTCTGCCACTGGGTTGTATAAAATATGTCGCAAAGTGTCGAAAATCTGGGCAGAGTTAAGGTAAATGAGCCATAGAGGACATGTAAAGATGGCCCATGAAAATAACAGACTACTTTACTGGTGTTGAACTGCCATCTTATGCCACTTCAACAGGCAGTAAGTAAATTATTATTTATAATCATGTTATTTTCAAAGTGCCCTTAGTTAAAGAAAGTGATATGGCATTGTGATGTGAGAACCTTGTTTTTATTAAGGTTTGTTAGGTTTGCTTAAATCAGGCTGTTTTGATGGAGAGAGAGAGAGAGAGAGAGAGAGAGAGAGAGAGAGAGAGAGAGAGAGAGGGCAGAGGGGGATGGAGGAAGAGAGAGAGAGATGTCAGCAGATGTTACTTACGTTGACCATTTTTTTCCAACTTACTACACTAAACACAACGGCACACCATGCAAATATAACTTTGCCTCTGGCTGATCTCTAACGCAAAGGACAGGAAATGACTCATCAGGGTTGAGGGTGACTCACCAGGCATAAAAGTGACTTACTAGGCACGAGAGTGACTCACCAGGCAGGAGAGCGACTCACCAGGCAAAAGGGGGTGACCTACCAGGCAGAAGATTGACTCACAGGCAAGAGAGTGACTCACCCGGCAGGAGAGTGACTCACCCGGCAGAAGGGTACCTCACCAGGCAGGAGAGTGACTCACCAGGCAGAAGGGTACCTCACCAGGCAGGAGAGTGACTCACCAAGAAGGAGGGTGAGGGTGTGTTTGGCCGCCTGAAGGTTGATATCAGTGACCACCAGTCGGGCGCCCTCCCTGGCCAGCACCTGACAGCATGCACGCCCAATGCCGCTCCCGCCGCCTGAAGCGACAGGCAGTAATAAGTTCACAGTAAACTTTAGCCTTTATATATAAAGCATTATCTGTAGTGAGTGCACTGCTATCTTACTGAACAATTTTCTCTGCAATACCCGGCTCTGTCTGTCTGTCTGTCTGTCTGTCTGTCTGTCTGTCTCTCTCTCTCTCTCTCTCTCTCTCTCTCTCTCTCTCTCTCTCTCTCTCTCTCCTTGCTGCACAGTGCTGCCAGTCAGTACTCAGTGCTCCTTCTTGAGTTGTATATATAGTTTTCATACTATAGTTATTATGTCGGACAGTCATATCACTGCTTTTTTTTTTTAACTGAGCAGTTATCAAACTCTCACACAGTATTCTAAAAAGACTGTTGAGTTCCAGCGATCGCATCACTGAGTTCTGAGAGTCATTGCTCACAGTCCCAGTAATAATCATAATACCTTGAATTGATATTTATTTCTGCAGTTGTACAAGCATCAATGTATCACTGCTCTGAATACAAATTCCACGAGACCACCTGATACTGCAGGATCGGACACTAGAACACAATTTAATCCATGCAGTCTGACTAGTCTTTCTATTTCTTTCTACCTTCAAACGTATTTAGTCAAATTAGGGGAGACCTTTTGTATCAATGGATTAATCAGTGCCGTATCTAACCTCACCAATTCATCTATGCTGAATGATATCGCCTGGAGGTAGCAAATATAAGATTATCAACACTTCATCGGACTGAAGGGATTAGTGATAATATAAAACCGGTGAGCACTCCGGCAATCTAATGACAACAGGGAGACTAACAATATGACAGTGTGGTCTTGAGGAATCTTACTGACCAGCATAATTGTACACTACGACACACTGCTCGGTTACCAAAGACTTAGGCTGCCGTACAGTCAACAAAGGTGGTGTCGTCTCGGCAGATTGTTCATGTACCCTAAGATTTAATGCCATATTCTAAGTGACGTGGTAGGTTTTGTAGCACATCCTCCATAGCGATATGACCATTTACTTTCTCTTGTGTGTTAATTGTACCGTTTTAATATCGACATATATCAGTAACAAGCAACAGGATACCGGGATATAATGTGCAGAGTGAATTACTAAGGAAGACGTGTTAAGAATTCTCCTCAGCTAATTTGAATATGGCCTTTATATGCCAGTCAAGAAGGTGGTGGCGACCGTCATTCATTCGTTAGCTGTAGTGCTGTCTACTTCTTCCTTGACCTTTGTCATTTTATTTCTGTATCTGCCTTCCCCTTCTCCTATTCTTCCCATCCCTCCTCTTACATCTTATTATTCTTCATTTCACTTCAGCTGCCTCTGCGTTGAATAAGCCTAATTAATGGTTTCTCGTAACCTAGGAAACCATTTACAGTGCTGTGGAGCCTATTATGGTGTCCCTGTTAACTAGATGGAGAGACATATATGCGCAGTCCATCCAGGAACCAAAACTTTACATTTTCCCTGCGCCTTGCTGTGAAGGGGGAGTTGCTTTCTTGTGCTTCATGGGTCTATTCGGGCAGAGAGACTGGTGCTACACTGCAACAACAACAACCGGACTGGCAGAGTGTGGGAGGGAGAGGCTGGGGAGGTAATGATGGAAAGGATTGGTAACAACACCAAGCTGGAGGTGCTGTGATTTGGTGTAAGTCTATCTATCTATCTATCTATAGCCCGACGCCCTAATCCGGCAAAGGGTGGCCACAGACAAAACGCCTCCATGTAAGTCCTCTGTATTATTATGACCAGCAACATGACCGGTCTCCTGCCACCCATCCTCCCATCCACCCACAAAATCCACCATTCCCCCTGCCTATTGTCCACCCACCCAGCACCCATCCCACCCATTCACCCACCCCTCCCACCATGCCCACAACACCCACTCACCTATCCACCGACAAATCCACACCACCCATCTGTCCACCAACCAACCCATTTGCTTACTCGAGGTTCACCAGCAGGACGATATGTAAGTTCACACACACACACACACACACACACACACACACAGGTGAGATGTCATCATGTATAGAAGAGGTAATATATACAGGTAGGCCTATTAGCTAAAGCATGGTAACTTGTTTGAAGAATGTTACACTTTAAATGCTCATACTTCCTTGCTAAACAGTTGCTAAAGGCAGCAGGTCTCTGTGGCGGAACCATGGCACCGCAAAGTGTTGCAGTATCCAGCACTGTGGTGCGGTTGTGGGATACAGCAGAGAAATCCTTGGGGATGTAGATCCATTCTCTGCCAGCACACTGCCGGTGCTGTTGTATTTTCTCAACTGCAGTACATGTCGGAATTTGTTGCGATAGCATGAATGAAAAAGAGTGTTTTGATACACCACAGAAAACGGTAAACGAATGTGAGCTGGTGTTGCGTACCATTATGTGTATTCACTCAATCTTTACTTATTCCTCTATTCAGTGGCAGTCACCATGCAGCCTCGCCACACCTGTCAACGCTCCTGGGATTTCTTCCCCAGAAGCAGGCAGGGTTAACAGTCCATTAGATTCCTGCCACGAATGGTTAAGCCAGATTAAACTCGCAAGCAAGGAGAGGTTAGCCGTACATTAAATCCTTACTAAGAAAATGATTAGGCCGGCTTAAACTCACCTGCTGACTCTGGTTACCGGACATACCTCTGGGCAGTTAAGCCCATTATAAGCAAAGAAACCTCACTTCCAGTCAGCTATACACGTGTTCACTGGTACCCGCCTCTTTCGCGGTGGTGCTTACCCTCGTAGGCCTACCATTCTGCTTGTTGTAACTCATTGTTAATGCTGAAACTACAGTTCCAGTACTGAGTGTTCATGTTGTCCTGCATATAGAATCAGTAGAGCTGCGATCGTATTATGCCAAGGTAAGTGATGGTCTACATAATTTTCGCATTTATAAATGGTGGCATAGACCTTACCACTCTCAATGTATGATAATTTTGGGAACCACAGGATGACAAGGAGAATATCGAATAATGTCTGTAGGTCTGCAGTGTCCCCCAAAAGAATTATATGGCAGTCCTCTCATCAACAGGCAGGCAGCTAGTCCTTGACTATGTGAGTTGCCAAATCCATCACCTTTCCCAACAGTTTGAGCCCCCTTGAAGATTGAGCAACATTATGCACCAAATTTATCGCCCCGTGCTAAAAGCATCTGCATGACTACTTATGAATCTGATGACTTCCCTGATGATGCTGAGTACACATCAGTGAATTAGAAGTGTATCAGAAATTTTATACTCAGACGTGTTCCATTCTCATTCTGCAGAAAGGGAGATCCAACTCTCGGCACTTTCTGGGACTGCATGTGATGTTCTTAGTATGATGGCCACCAGTGCACTTAGTGAAAGAAATTTTAGTCTAACTGGACATGTAGTGTCAGTTAGGATGACAAGCCTCAAGCCATCCTGTGTCGATGATATTCTATTCATGAATTCAAGCTTACAAGCTAAGGATAAAGAGAAGTAGCAATGCAAGGAAGAAAAGCTATATCAGCATGGGTTGCATACTTCCACAATCATGTCAAAATTATTAAATGAAAGCCTAAAAAATATTACATAACCATACTGCAATAAACTCATTGCAATCGTTTTCTGTTTAAGTTTGTCCTTTGTATATCATACTCTTATTTAGAAGCATGTAAAATGATGTTAAGTGTACTGTAAATGCATGATCTTGATTACTTAAAGACCAGCAGTCTAGTATGTGGATATAAGACTGAAAAGCAAATTGTGCTATTCTATTCTGCCGGTGCGGTGCGAGTGTGGTTCCATGCGTTGCGGGTGTGCTGTGGATGTGGTTCCATATGTTGTGGGTGTGGTGCGGGTGTGGTTCCCCGTGTTGCTGGTGCAGTGCCGGTGTGGTTCCATGTGTTGTGGGTGTGGTGCGGGTGTGGTTCCATGTGTTGTGGGTGTGGTACGGCTGCAGACAATGTCTTGCTAGTGTGCTGCAAGTGCGGGTCCAAGATGGCAAAAATTGTGCTGTTATGGTGCACATGTGATTCTAACACTCCGATTGTAGTGCAGCCTCTCTGAAAGGCAGTGATTACCCTCACATGAATGTTCTTATATTATATTCTATTTTACTCTGAACTGAGAATTCCTTCGGTCACTATTGCCTACGTCATTACAACGGTTACTCTGATGTTATCATATCCGTCATCTCTCTTCCCGAAACATTCGTTGCTCTAGTTCCAGTTACACGGAAAGGTCGCATCATTTTGAGAATTTTGTATTGGTTACTCAGCTGTCTGGAAAAGAAAAGTCATCAACAATCTTCCGAGAGAAGTCTTAACTTTTTTTAAAGCTTCCCCTTGTTTGTCGACATGTCAGGTAGATGTTCACTTGTATTTTGTCTATAGTAGTCACAACCACAGCAAAAACTTTTTTTTTTTTTTCTATCCAGCCATTGACCAATCCCATTTTGCTCCATACAAACGGGAACTTGGAGCTAGGCTACACAGTCTGGACATTTACTGCAAGTGTGACTAGCCTCACGGATCCCTTAGTGGCATTATGTGAGGGCGAATTCCTAATGACTCTTCAGATAGAAACACTTAGAGACACCATAAAAGAAGTTCTTAACAAGCAAAAACTATTGTGTTTTGTCCACAACAAATTGGTAAGAGATGTGCTACGAAGCTTTTGTTATTCGAGAATACATCCATTAAGCAGGTAGTTTGCAATATCAATGGTGGTGAAAGGAAGAGAGACAGGAACATCATTATGTATGTATGTGTTTATATATGTCCAGTATGTGGCACAATCCATAAGTAAGCATTCAAGGCACAAAGCATTGCCAAAACTGAGACTAGCATGACTGGATTTGATTAAAAGAAATATTGCTACTAAGAGTTAGCAACATCATCAGTTGGCAGCACTGTACAGTACCCACATGGAAATGGCCACCAAGAAATAATGGTCACCATGCTGGAGCAATGGTACAAAGAAGGCGTCTGTGTCAGGATTCATAAAATATCATAACACACTACATAATAGCTAATAACATATATATTAAATATAGAGGTTAGATGAAAGTCATGCCTAGGGCTAGAGGAAGTGGCGTTTGCACATTCTCAGTTAGGAATGTCACACACCGCAAGGTGTGACGCCTGCTAAGAAAGTCCCCAGGCTAGGGAAGGTCCACACAACCGTGCCTTACACGTGACACAACCAGTCATAGACAGGGGAAATGGAAGAGACAGGGCAGAAGGGGTTTTAGAAGAGAAGAGAGACGGCGCGGAGACTAGGAAGGAGCGCGCGGGTTAGCCAGTAACAGCTCTCACCTGCATATGCTCCTGGGAGACATTATTACTCTTAAGATATTCCCTTTGAAGAAAAAAAAAATGCAATCAAACCCCAGAGTTAACTTTATCTTTCTCCTGCCATCTATGACAAGTACAATGAACATTCTCTCCTTTCGTAAAATCCCTACAAATCAACACAGTTACAATAACTCGGCGACGACTATTACATATCTACAATTACGATATATTATATTTGGTTGCAGAGGTGTGATTCGAACCCAAGCCTCCGAAGAGACTGGTGTGTGTGTGTGTGTGTGTGTGTTCCCTACCTAATTGTTCTTACCTAATTGTATCTTTACAGGAATGAGTCAAGCTCGTACTGTCCCGTGTCTTAAGCCATATTTATCGTATATATCCTTAAATTTGTGAATTGTTTTGGCACACACTATTTCATTCGGTAGTGCATTCCATTGATCAACTGCTCTGTTTGGGAAACTGAATTTCCTTACGTCTTTATCAACTCTCTTCTTATGCAGTTTTTTGCAGTGTCCTCTTGCTGATGCTTCTCCATATGTTAAGTAATCATTTATGTCTATTTTCTCCTTCCCTGATATGCACTTATATAGCATTATCATGTCATCTCTTTTCCTTCTCTCCTGTAGTGTTGGTAGATTCATGTTATTTAGTCTTTCTTCGTAGCTTAGGTCCCTTAAGCTTGGTATCTATCTTGTAGCGGCCCTTTGAACTATTTCAATCTTGTCTATGTGTTTTTTGAGATGAGGACTCCAGACTACTGATGCATATTCCAGGGTTGGTCTAATGAATGATGTTATTATCCTTCTTAGCACTGCTTGCTTGATTTATGTATGTGAATGCTATTCTCATATTTGCAAGCAGTGTATACATGTTCCGTACCTTCTCGCTGATGTGGTCAGCCGGAGATAGTCTGTTATTGATAATCACACCTAGGTCCTTCTCTCTTTCTGATGTGTATAGGGTTTTATTTCCTAACTTATAATCCCAATCAGGCCTTTTTCCACTTTTACCAAACTTGATTACATGACACTTGTCCACATTGAATTCCATTTGCCATTTATTACTCCATTCATGAAGTTTATTTAATTCTTCTTGTAGCTCTTTACAAGAGTCTGTGTTAGTAATTCTCCTGTGCATTTTTGCATCATCTGCAAACATATTTAGATAGCTCTCATTTCCAGTGTTACTGTTTATATCATTTATATACACTAAAAACATGATTGGTGCCAGCACTGAACCCTGTGATACTCCACTAGTCACTTCTTTCCATGATGAGTAGTTTCCTCTTAGTACTGTTCTAATTTCTCTTTTTATGAGAAAATCTTGCATCCAACAAAACAGTTTGCCTCGAATTCCTCCTTGATGGTACAGTTTCCATAAAAGTCTTTGGTGTGGTACTGTGTCAAAAGCTTTCTTGAAATCTAAATAGATACTGTCCACCCATCCTTCTCTTTCCTGTATTGTGTTTGTTACTCTGTCATAGTAGCTCAACAGATTAGTAACACATGATTTTCCTTTTCTGAAACCAAACTGTCTTTCTGTTATCATATTGTGTTCTTCAAGATGATTTACCCAAGCTTTTCTTTAAAGCTTTTCTAATACCTTGCTTACAACACTGGTCAGAGATACTGGTCGGTAACTGAGTGGATTTTGTATATTTCCTTTCTTGAATAATGGGACAATATTTGCTTTCTTCCAAATATCAGGTAGTTTACTTGACTCAAGGATTTCTTGAAAATTAAAAATAATGCTTACTTAACTCCTTTGCACATTCTCGTAGTACCCAACATGAAATTTCATCAGGACCACTTGCTTTTCCTCTGTCTAATTTACTTAACTCCTCCTGTATTACTTTTTCTGCTTTTTGTTTATCTGGTAGTATGTGTGGACATGCATGTTCCACATAGTCCCTCTCAAAATTTTTTTCTTCTTTAAAAACTAATCGGAAATTCTTATTTAGTGCTTCACAAATATCTTTCTCTTGTGTATAAGTGATTCCCTCGTCGTTAAGGATTGTATTATATCTTTTACTTTGGTTTTGCTTCTGATGTAGCTGTAAAACAGTTTTGGTTGATCACTACTTTTATTTATTATATCATCCTCAACCTGTTTTTTGGGCTTCCCTCCTTATTCTTGTATAATCGTTTCTTCCCTGTTTGTAATTATTATACGCCCTTTCACTATTGTGTCTTCTCTATCTATTCCACAACAAATCTCTTCTTTCTTTTGAATTTTTACATTCTGTATTGAACCATTTCTGTATTTTCTTATCTGCTTCTTTGTGCTGTGGGATGTACTTCTGGACTCCTATTTCATAAAATTCACAGAATTTTTTATATACAGCATTGTAATCTTGTCCTCTAAGCTCATTTTCCCAATCAACTTCTAAGAAAAACTTCTTTAGGTCTTGATAATTTCCCTTTTTATAGTTTAGGCTCTTTTTGTAACTTTCATTGCTGTTAACTATGTCATATGCTATCCTGAAGTTGTAATTTAGTACTGCATGATCGCTTTTCCCGAGTGGAGGGTGATATATTAAACTGTCAATATCATTTTCTTGTCTAGTAAGTATTAGATCTAGCACTAAAGGTACATTGAGTACTCTTTTTCTGGTGGTTTTCCTCACATGTTGCATTAGGAAAAACTCTTGCACGAGATCCAGGAGCTTTTGCTCCCAACAGCTTTCTTGGGTAATTGTATCTAGAGTATTCCAATTTATATTTGTATTAAAATCTCCAGTTAGTATAATTCTTTCCGATTTCTCTTCTATCTTATGTAGTAATGATCTTAAACTCTGAATTGTACTCTCTGCCAGGTCCTCATATTCGTCTCTTTCCTATGTGTTTGATCTGGGTGGCATGTACAACTTGGCTACAATTACTTCCCCTTCAGGTGTGTTGATATCTACTGCAATCAATTCTACTTGTGATGGTATATCTAGTTTTATTTCATTGACTTTTAGATTTTTCTTAGTTAATATTATAATTCCTTCTCCTTTTTTTAAATTTCTGTCTCTTCTCCATATATTGTATTCCTCTAAGTTTAGTATGTCATTGGATATCCTTGGTGTTAATTTTGTTTCAGTCAGACATATTATTTGTTGTTCATTTTCTCTGAGATAATCATTCATCTCTAGTAATTTAAATACCATTCCATCCACATTTGAGTACATGAACTTTATCATCTTGTTTATATACTTGTCATGACATGGTTCTACTACCTTCCTCCTTTTTATTCCCTCCTGTTTATGTACCACTTTCGTACCTGCAATCCTATTACTTTGTAAAAAAAAAAAAATGTGTTCTTCTCCTCTTCTGATCTTCCCTTATTTTTTTGTTTTTGCTTCCTCCCTCTTCTCTTTCAGTAATTCCAGTTCCTCTTGTGTTAGGCATCTTTTCATCCATACATTTTTGAACTTCTCTTTTTCCATAATATTCTTTGCATTTTTTAGTATCTCCTCCACGGTGTTTACACTCTGGAAAGTCACCTTTAGAGGTCTTGTCTTGCTTTTCTTTTATTTCCCTAACCTTTTGTGTTCCTCTATGTATTTACTACAGATTTCCTCTGATACTTCTTTCAGTAAGCTCATTACATTTGCCATCTCCTTTTTGTCTCTTGTGATCTTGTTTTTTATTTCTTCCTCTTCTATACCGGTGATTACTACAGATTTGTTTATATCTACTGAATCTCTGACTAACTTTGGATTGTTTTGGATTATTCTTTTCACTTCCTGTTTAATGCTTTTTTCCTCCACCCTTGTTTCTAAGTCTTTCTTTACTTTCACCATTTCAGCATACGTGGTTTCCACATCATTTCTATAGCTTTGCACAGCTTCATTCACCTGTGTTATCTTCTCCTCAATATAACTGCTTTGGTCTATCAGACTGCTTACTTGCCTAATTGTCTCTGTATCATTTTTGAACTCTCCCATAACACTCTCGTGATTGACTACTGTACTTGCCAGTTCACTCATTTTCTTCCTAAGTATACTCATTTCCACTGTTAGTTCACTGATGGTTGTGTCTTTCTTGTTGGCCTCCCTTCCTAGTTTTTCTGTTTCTTCCTTTTGCAAGTGCATCTGCTTCTTTATTTCATCAATTTCATTTTTGAAAGCCATTTCTAGTTTGTGTACACGTTCAACCAGTTTATTATGAGTCTCCACTTCAAGCAATTCTTGGTAGAAATCGTCATCTTGCTTTCTACTTTTATCCCTTTTCTTTTCCAAATTTGCTTTACTAAAGTATGTGCCCATTTTGCAATACTAAAAGCACAGAGTACATGTACTTACATTCCCCGTGCAGCTGTAGTCTAAACAAACCTCAGTTGACTGAGCGAATTCTTTTGCCTCTCAGTTCTCTTTTCTGTTTGAACAAGTCTTGTTTAAACTTCCTATTATTTTTTTTTCTTTTTATAATGAAAAATCATTTAGTCTAACCTGTTACAGAGCTTGACTCATATAAAGATACTGATTTAGGTAATGCCACTGGCCGTGCTGGCTCGGTACGGAGTGCCGACGTCGCACGTCTGCTATCTCTGACTCCCACTGTGTGTGTGTGTGTGTGTGTGTGTGTGTGTATTTGTGTGTGTGTGTGTGTGTGTGTGTGTGTGTGTGTGTGTGTGTTTATCATTCTACACATCACAATTGTTGTCTGCATGGGCGACGAATTCGGATTTGTTGTTGGTCGGCCATCTTGCCTCCTCTATCAATTGTGAGAAACTTTTAAGTCCTTTTGACAGCTGCCTACCATTCCTAACAGGTCCATGAGATGTGGAAAGCGTTTTTATAAATACTGTAGCTCTTGAGATCTATGTTTAGGGGCACTCATAAGGATTTACGAGTCATCCTAAGGACTTAAGGGCTTTAATAATTATCCACCTAAAGTTCTGCCATAGGGTACGCCACTCAGTCGGTTCAGTCGCCTAGAGGCGGTAATAAGCCATCATCGTGACTGGCAAGTTGGTCAGAGATAAGTGCTTGCATTATCGTCAGCTGCGGAGAATCGCTAATCCTAATGCCAATTTAGTGTTTTTATTCTAGATCGAGAGATAGTAATGAAATCCAATTATATCATAAAACACTTCTACAAAATGTTAGCAAAATTCCCATGGATGTAAGGCCCTGTCAAACGATTTTCTAGATTCAGGTATTGTTTTAACTCGGTGTGTCTGTCTGTTTTGTTTATCGGCCAGTCTGTTTGTTAATCAACAACTTTACGCGAAAACTATTGGTGCGATTTTGACTAAAATTACATGGAAGATGGACTATAATCTTCCGATCATCTCTTTTAATTTTGGACCAAATTAGGCCAAGGCCTAGCCTGTAGGTCCCCAAAATGTAATAAGAAGTAAAAAAATTCGTTTTTTCACCATTACTTCTTTCAAAAAACCTAAAGGTACATCATTCAGATCTGCTTCCTCTAACATGCTTCATTACATTAGGGGGTCACCCCCCAGTTAGCAGTAGGGGGTCAGTGTCAGGTGGATCAGGGCTGAAATTTCAAATGTACATAAAATCGTCAGTTTTAACCCGATTCACTCCAAATTTCATATGTGACATCTTTGACTAGATATCCTGTTGTGTTTATACGACAGCTTTAAAATGACTGCCGGGGACGGGTTTGCTGTGTCTTGGCACCGCTTCTTGTTCAATATTTGGTGTCATTCTACCTGTATGTGAGAGCAAGTTTAACAGCATTTGTAGCTTTGGATTTGACATCACCACACTCTGCGCCATCATCCTTACTAAAGTATTTTACGTGATACACCTTAACATACTTTTTACTAATTTTTCAATACGTTATTGTTCTTTCTAAACGAATTCTTAGGTGAGGTCTCTCGAACCATATGGATGAAATAATCCTGCATTAATCCCTTCATGTGAATAGGTTTTTCCTAAAGGCATTAAATTATCCAGAGATTGCGAGAGTAAATGTGCTGATACGTCATCATAGTGAAGGGATTAATATTATGTTGTATGTTATCTGTGTCTTTTAAATATTGACATTGCATGCAGATATAACTGTGTAAATGAACAAATTTTTAGTCGCTGTCATTAACCCGTTCGTTATCTGATGTTTTCTGTACACTCCTTCCAGCTGACGTACGATTTTATTCACTTAAGGGAAGATTTCGCTTCATTTCCAGCGTACGGAACTTAATAACTTAAAAATCTTACTTAAATCTATTTAGTTTGAGCCAGAAGAATTACTCCGTCCACACCGATAACATATTTTTCCCATATATTCTCACTACTTACAGACCTTCCTATGTAGTTTAGGAGACTTTTCGAGATGGTGAGTTAGAAAACACCTTCACTCCCCATCACTACAGGGACGCTCTCCCACATTAACAATAATCATCTTGTGGTAGCAACAGTACCAGTAGTAGTTCTTGTAGCCCCAGGTTCATCTATAACGTGAACCTGGTGGACTGAAGGCTGAAGTTGTCCTTCTCACACAGTCCGCCATCCTACTCTCGGGGGATAGGGAAATACCTGAGAGACGTTTGTGTAACCAGACAGTTTAGCAGACAGGTTATATCAGTGCCACCACATGGAGGCATCACTCTCCAGTACCTCAAAAAAATTGCAAAAACATATTAACAAATCCTTCATTCAGCAGAGGAAGTCAAGCTCCTGTACATGATAAAGTGCATTCAGTGTTACCTGTGACTGGAGCAATTCTGCCTGTGAGTGTGTATGACGGTGTAGTGGTGGTGGTGGTGTCTGCGGACGCTGCCATTACGACTGGTTCCAATCACGCTACTGCACTGACAGCCTTGCACTGGCGTAAGGTCAATCTGTGTGTGTGTATGTGTGTGTGTGTGTGTGTGTGTGTGTGTGTGTGTGTGTGTGTGTGTGTGTGTTAAAGAGAAGTACAGTACCTGTGCGTGTTATTGAAAGACCGATGCTTATCGTCATATAAAATTTAGGCGATAATGTTAAGGTGTGTGTGTGTGTGTGTGTGTGTGTGTGTGTGTGTGTGTTAAAGAGAAGTACCTGTGCGTGATATTGAAAGACCGATGCTTATCGTCATATAAAATTTAGGCGATAATATTAAGCGGTGTGTGTGTGTGTGTGTGTGTGTGTGTGTGTGTGTGTGTGTGTGTGTGTGTGTGTGTGTGTAACTGCGATAGTTATCAGACCCGTATCATTAAAACTGTGTGTGCAAAGGTATGAGCAAGCCTATCATTACTGACAGCCATTAATGGAACAAATGTAATTATTATAGAGGTGAAGGTGTGGTTTGTAGGTGATGTCCGGCGCGGAGGGAAAGTGGTGTTGGGTGTGATGTTAGGATGCATCGGAATGAGGTAAGATTTTTAGATGATGTCGAAAGATGGACAGCTACATCAGAGTTTTGATAGATGTCAGGATATGGAGGAAAAAAACTGATTTTGAAGGAAAGCTGTCAGGATTGGAAGGAGGATTGTGTTAGGCGTGGATAGAAAATGTTGCTCCAATTCAATTAAAGATGTGGTTGAATGATGCCAACTAATGAAGAGGAAGTCAGATGTGAAGGACTGGTGTCATATATATAGACAGGTACACACACACACACACACACACACACACACACACACACACACACACACACACACACACACACACACAGAAGGGACTAAAAAGTTGCCTTCTGTGGTAATATGGTTGCCAAGGCTATACATAAACTACGACGTTAACACTGTGCACTAATGTCAAGTATTGGGCAGTAAAGTACAATGATGGCCGAACCCCGCTATTTTCCCCCAAGCCATGGCATCTTACTGAACCAAATGATACTGAGAACCCTGCCATGATGACTAATGCATCGACCATTTCATGTCGAGGAGGTTGTTTTCAATTCATTCTGTTTCCAGATGATTTCTTCAACTTAGGAGAGTCCCGTGGTAAGGAATGGAACAATGCACAATATATATCTGTTTATATGTATATGTATCTACCGATTTATCTACTTACATAAATCCACAACATTTCGAAAATCCTTTAAAGGAATAAAGTCGTCTCGTGGTAGTAAGAACAGAATAAAGAGGAAGGCGTTATCGTACTGAATGTGTTAACGTTGTCAGAGGTTCCAATGTGACATGGATTTTTGTATTGACGAAAGTGAGGTTTTACTTAACTTGCTGGTCTTTGGTCATAGCTCCACTTACAGTGCCTTTATAAAGAATCCTATCTAGACTCGATACGTAAGTCTTCAGTGGTGGAAGCAGATGAGTCGACAGGTTGTAACTTCCTCGATTATTATTCAGGCTGAAAAAAAAAAAAAAAAACACGGACAGCTCAGACAATCAACAATACTGCGAAGCTGTTAAAAAAACGCGAGTTTGCCGTTTATTTCTTTGTTTTACTTAATGCTGGATCAGCCAGCCCCTGGTCTTCTTCACATCCAGCCTTTAGTTACTACAACGATTGTTATGATCTGAGTCGTACAGTAAATTCCCTATAAAGCATCTAGTTTATTGCAGCTACTATCATAATGCCTTTAATGTCATGTGTTGATATATAACCATGAAACCCAACTCTGCTATATGTTATTATTGTATATTTTATATTTGCCTTCAGCAGTTCAGATAATTTTGTATGCAGCCTGTAAGCTGTAAAAAGTACAAAGTATACTCTGCAACCAATACTGCCCTTTTTTCTTTTGCGTAAATTTTCCCATTCATATTATAAATATTTGGCTTCAAGTAAGGTTACTCCGTTACCTGTTCAAGTCAACGGCTAAACAGTTCTCACCCCCCAACATCTTCCTGCCCTCAGTATAACTGACAAGGAAAGCACCTTAAAAGTAAAGCATGCAGGGAGAGAGGGTACAAACGAGAGAAGGCGCCAAGGATGCGAATTTCAGAAGAAATATGTAATGGGATGTAACCCTCCATGGCCGGGCAGTTTTTTTACCCATAGAATAATATCATAGCCTATGTACACACAAGATTAACCGATAAGCAAACCAGCCAAACATACTCCCAGAAAACGTCGAATAAACTCATGTTGGCATCCTGATCCCAATTCTTGGTGTTCTGTGGCAAACGAAATGGGCTAAAGACTTTCCGTAGGCCGTGGCCCACATTTTTTTGCTTCAATAAGATGAAAAGAGGATGGAAATAAAAATATAAAAATAATCCATACATCAGATTACAGATGTCCTCCATTCATCAAAATAAGGGAGAATGGAAAAAGAACGTGTTATATTTATTTGCATGTAGTGTGGTGTTGAGACTTGGAGGCAGAGGTTTATGAGAGTATGCTGGCTTACACTCTGTGTTAATGAAAACAGTGAAAAGGTCCGGCAAAGGAGATGGTCAGGAACAAGTCCTGAAGGCTGGGAAAATGGGAGCTCCATCTCTCCCTGCCACCAGCTTGCCATTCACCTCAGTAGTACCGCCCACTTAATGCTTTCTATTGTATTTCGACTATCACACTGAACTCCCTGTGTCAATTTAGATTCTTTCCAGAGAGGGAGATCAGGCTTATTATCATTAACATGTATTAATTTTTACAGACACCTTCTCCGTACTTTGGCGATGCGTTATTTTGTTGAATAGCTTCCCATATTTAGATAACAAAGTGAACATATGTTTACCTATATTAGTAGTTTCTGAACATTTCATTCCTCATTTATAGTCATAGTTTCGATAATATTAAATAGTAATTTGACATATTCTAATATATCCACTGTTTATGCCAGTCTTTCACTGGTATTTCAATGGTTATATCGTCATGCTCATTCGCGGTCCATACTTTATTTCCTTCCCCAAGAAATGTTCTTAATTTCTATCCTTTATACTTTAAGCTCTGATTGATATAACTGTGGTGAAACTCGCATTCATTTACACATATATCATGCATTAGTTGTGAATTCTTAATGGGAAGTATGCTGCAAAACTTAACCTGCCCCATCCCGTCGACGTATGGGTACATTGCAACGATTTGCATTTGCCAGTCCCGGCGACGTACCGTACATCGTGCAATTGCAAAGTGCATAATTTCGACAATTTTCAAATTTCGCGCTTGATTTTTGGTACGTATCCTCGCTTGACCTTCCCCTACCTGCCACCAGGCAGGGACACTCGGCAACCTCGCGCGACCCATGCTAACCCGCGGCTTGTCCACTCACCTGTTAGCAACGGTCCTGCTCAGACATGGCTATGAGAGGTCTCTCAGAGGTCGAAATTCAAGCCGCCCTGGACGCCTTTACAGGCGATAGTGATTCCCCACTGGACGATGAGGTTGTTGATAAAGATTATGTGCAGCCAGAGGAGGAGGAAACCACCAGCAGTGATGAAGAAGTCCCGTCCCCCAGGAAGTGGCAGTACGTGACTTACCGTGCTGCTAGAGAGGGGCAGCCAGCCAAGAAACCACGTGCAACATCCTATGCCCAGCCCCAACGTGATGTGGAACCCGAATTCGATGACGAGGACGAGGACGAGGACGGAGTTCTGAGACGTGCTGCCACGTGGTATGGACGTGAGGTAATAACTCATCGTGGCCCCGAGCGCACACCACGTCGGAGGAGCAGGTATGGGCCTAGTATTTTGTTTGGGGAGTTAGGAAGTGCCGTGGAGGGAGTGGGGAGTAAAAGAGGAAGTGCAGGGAGGAGTATGGAAAGTGAGAGTGGCGTGAGTGAGTCATTGCTCTCCCTAGGTAGTGTGAGGCGGCGGGGTGTATCACGTGGGCGAGTGCGGGTGCGTTTTGTATCAGGTGGTGTTGTGATGGAGGGGGAAGGTGGGAAGGAACCACTCCCAAGCACATCTTATGCTCCCCAATATCCCCTAACACGTGGGCGAGCTAGGGTGCGTGAAAAATCACATGGTGTTGTCATGGAGGGGGAAGGTGGGGAGGAACCACTTCCCAGCACATCTTATGGTCCCCAATATTCCCCAACTTCATCCCCACAGCCCCCTAATGTTCCTCAAGGCCGTAAGGGTAAGGGAAAGGGAAAGGGTAAAAAAGGCAGAGGGAAGAGGAGTGAGAGTGGGGAAGCCCTCCACACTCCTTCTCCCCAACCTCCCCCACCAGGATCTCCTCCCTACCCAGACGAAGGCGGTGATGGGGATGATGGGGACGAGGGATTTGTGGGATGGAATTGGGAGGATGGGAGTGATTTTTCTCCCTTCATTCACCCCTTCACTGAGCAGGGGCGCTCTGGCTCCAATGCTCCCGAAATTCACCGTAATTCCACCATGTTGGATTTTTTCCACCTGTGTTTTAGTAAGGCATTCGTGGAGCAGATTGTTTACCAAACCAACCTTTTTGCAAGCACCCAGCGCCTTGAGAGTGAAAGATTGGGAACAAGGAGTAGGCATTCTATCATGTATAATTACCCTGTCTCTCTTTCAGAAATGTTCCCATTTTTTGCCCTGGTACTTTTGATGGGTATTACATGAAAAAACAGAATTCCGGCTTACTGGACAAGGGACCCTGTTATGTTTACACCAATATTTGGACAAGTGATGAGCCATAATCGGTTTCAACAAATTCTAAGTCGCCTCCATTTCTACGATGCTGATGATCCTGCAAATGCAAACGACACAGATAAGATGAGGCGATTAGGTTGGTCTTTGATCACCTGAGGGACACCTTTCGTTCGTCATTTTATCCCTATAGAGACCTCATCATAGACGAGAGTCTCGTGTTGTGGAGAGGTAATATTTCATTTAGGCAGTATATACCCAGCAAAAGGCACCGTTTTGGGTTCAAGATCTTTGTTATGTGCGACTGTAGGACTGGATACGTGCAAGGCATAGTCTTGTACACCGGTGCACAGACAGACATAATAGAAGATCGGAGTATTGGACTGTCGGGAGCAGTGGTAAAGACAATAATAGAAGACTACCTTCATCGTGGTCACGTCCTCTACCTGGACAATTGGTACACTAGCCCTCTTCTTGCTCGTTATCTTCACATGCATGAAACGGGAGTCTGTGGAACCGTGAAGGTGAACCGGCGTCACATGGCCAAGGTAGGGCGGAAACTTGACAGGAATGAGGTTGTCTTCTTCAAAGCCAACAACATCCTTGTAACTGTGTGGAACCATAATAGAGAAGTAAGCCTCTTGTCAACGGTTCACCGCCCCTTGATGCACCGTACTGATTCCGTTGATTACCGGAGCGAGAACAGGCGTCACATTTGGAAACCTGAGTGTGTCATGGACTATAACATAAACATGCGCCTGGTGGACCAGTCAGACTCCATGATATCGACGGTAGAGTGTGCCAGGACCACGATGAAGTGGTATAAGAAACTGTTCTTTCACTTGCTAGACATCACTGCTCTGAATTGCCACCACCTTCACACCATGACAACAGGAGTTCAGGAAACCTTTGAAGGGTTTGTGAGGGAGCTCACAAAAGAGATGTTTGCACGTTATGCTGTTGAAAGGCCCCAACATCGCACCCTCACTGCCCCTATTGCCCAAACTCCCCTGAGAATATCCGGCCGCCATTTCCCCACTCCTATCCCTCCCCAGCCAAACAGACCTAGGCCCCAACGCAGGTGTCACGTGTGTAACAATTCCCGGGTGAGACTCACCACACAGAGGAAGGACACCCGCTATGAGTGCGTGCAGTGTGACGTGGGTCTCTGTATTCACCCATGTTTCAGCGAATATCACACGTTGATGCCATTCTGATATGGTGTCAATGCGATAGGATGCTGAAACTATGAAGTAAATGCGAGAAACAGACGCTCAGTGAAATTATCAGTCATGTTGATCTGAAAATATTAGTATAAAGTGCATACGGGTATAACATAAGTGCAAAAATTGTATGTAAGTGTATAAATATGCTGTAAGTGGAAACATACCTAGCGAGGGTTTTATGATGTGATATTCTGTCGCTCAGTGCAATAAATAAGGCCCGTAAATATGTAATTATTATTATTGGAAATGCTAACGGGTATAATATAAGTTCAAATTATTGTAAGCGCTGAAATATTTTCTATGTCAAAATATTCCTAGCATGTGTATAGAGATGCGATATCCTGATGCTCAGATGAAAGAATAAGGCCCGTAATTATGAAAATAGAAGTCAACAAGTGGGAAAGTGTGTAATATATGTGAAGAATTAGTATGAAAGTGTTTGAGTATTATGTTGGTTGAAACATTCATTGCGAGGGTATTTTCATGCGATATTCTGACGCTCACATGAATATATAATGCCAGTAAGTATGTATAGTGCAGTATAGGGGTGTACACGTGTGTAATATAAGTGGCAAAGTATAATTGGAGTGAATAAATAAAGTAGATGATGAAACACGAGTGTTTGAGATTGTGCTTGCTAAGTGAATATGCGCTAGCATTTCGCTAAATGCCCTCGTAATGAATGTAAATAATTGAAAACATTTACAGTGGTGAAGGAAAGGTTCTATGTAAAGGAAAAAATAATAGGAAAGTGATAAAACAATTGGGTATGTTGAAATACGAGTCATAGCGAGTGTGCTTGGTAAGCCGATGTGCGCTAAACTTATGCTGCATGTCATCATAATGAATGAAAACATCTGAAAACATTTACAAACAGTAAAAATTGGTAAAATGTCATTGAAACAGAAGTATACAAGTAGAAAAAATGATATGTTGATTGATACAAGAAACTTAGCATATAGCATGTTATGACTCGGACCTAACTCGCTATGCTCGCACGATGGTACAATGCTTATTTTTCATATATATGTGTCTGAAATCCATTATACTGCTACTGTTATTGCTTATTAGTTCAAATTCAATAAATATAGGGGTGTTGTGTGTTGTTTCTCCCATTATTTCCTGCCATAGAAAACGTGAGCGCCTCACACGTCAATGATAGAATACGATACCTGGCGCAGGGGACCTCACCTGTTCTGACCACTTATGGACCACGGTAAGCCCTTTCTTGGTGATTTTCCTTCGTTTCTCAACCAAAGCGGAAGTTTTAGCCCAAAATAATTTTTTCCAAAATAGCTCGGGACTGGGGGATGTCGGAGGTGCGGAAAACCTCGGGACGTGACGCGTTAAGCACCAAATGTTTGGCTGTAGGAATGTTTGGCAAAATTTCGTGAGTAATACTGACTGTGCAACTTTAAGGAGATATTCCTTATGTCTTTTTTTAGCTTAAATTCCTTACCCTATTGACATGAAAAGACAATACTTCGGCTCCCGATTCATTCCATCACACTTTGTGACTCTCTCCATATCCTCTCCATATTCTGTGCTACAGCTGATCGTTCAGGATGGAGAGATAGCCGTTTAGTCGTGCTAATCTCTTGCTACAGGTTAGGTTCAGAATGGGGAGATGGCAGTTTTAGTCGCGCTAGTTTCTTGCCACAGCTGAGCTTCTAGGATGGAGGGATCACATTTTTTAGTGATGCTAACCTCTTCCTAGAGTCAAGGTTCAGGATGGGGAGATAGCAGTTTTAGTCGTACTAATCCACTGCTATCGTTAAGGTTCCAAATGGCTAGGTAGCTGTTAAGTAGTGTTAATCTCTTGTTACAGCTGAGCGTTCACATTGAAGAGACAACAGTTTTACTTATGGTAATCTCTTGTCACAGCATAGGTTCAAAATGTTAATCTCTTGCTGCAGATGACCATTGACGATTTAATGATGGCAGTTTTAGTCCAAATTAAAGTACACTGTATAGCTGACAACACGCACATGGAAGCAAAACACCGAATGTATTTCTGTGGCGAGGCTTGGGTCACGCTAGAAAACAATCATTACCACTTTCACTGAGTGCGGTGGCTCTTTCCTGTCCCCCAGCACAGCTCCCTGCTGGGCCTGGCTCATCTAAAAGTCTGAACTCAGTTCCAGGTACTGCAGTTTTACCCAGGCCATCCAGCTGGCCACGCCTACTTCCGGTGATCATGTCTTTTACTTTGTGGCTGGCGTGAGAACATTAGTTACTCAGTTGGTGTAGTGCTGCCACGGGAAGAGGACGTCACGAACAGTGAAGAGAAGCAAGACCCCATCTTAGTGGCTACAGTCTTTAGCAGTTCTATGGCCCCAACATCTCCCCACCGAGTTGGTGATCGGCAATAATGGACGTCAACAGTGCAAATTGCAGTGCCTTGAGTAGCTGAGCCGCCCAGTCTCTTCACAGCCACAACTCCATTTGCTTCACTGACCAGTATTTTCTTTCTGTGTTTTCTAGGTTTAAGATTGTTAGCGATTTGTTTGAGTGTGTGGATGAGTGGATTTACTTTGCTTGAGATTGAATTTACTTGCTTAGGTTCCCTCATAACATGAATTTATTTTGTTGTAACTACTAAATTTACAGTTCTCTTCCTTGAGCTCGATTAAATGTAATAATCGTGTTTGATTTCTCCTATTCTTACTTATTCTGCTTACTCTCAGTTTGCACAAGTTTATTTGTTATTAGTCACGACTGGTTGTTAAGCCAGTTCTTTAATATTTATTCATAAATCCCTTGTGCCAGCCAGGAGTTAGCACCAGCAAGAATATGTCTTTATTTTTATTAATTATCGATTGTCAGGGTTAGGAACATTTCTCAGAGGCCACCAGTGTAAGAACTTACTACTTGCTTCCATAGTCGATTCCTCTGTGACAACTGACGATGTATTTGTAATTTAATTCATATTTCAGATCCCCCCTTGACATCTGGCGACCTCATTCCAGGATATGAACTGCTAGCATTAAAGTTAGAAATAATAAAATCACTCAATCATAGCTAGTTATTATTTATAATCGTCACAGTTTATAGGCACTAGCTTACTGGAGCTTATTAATTCTGCTGTATTAATTTTATGTAAAGGTCTTTTCCTAGCCAGTTGTAATTTTTTGTTTCTCTTTCCTTACCAGTTTTCATAGATAAAATTGGTCTCCATCAGCCTATGCCTTTATTATTGATTTTCGATTATTAGTATTCGACTGCGAAACAGCAATCAGTATATCAGTTTTTAGTTCATTCAGTCTCATGTTGAGTTAGCACCATAGCAATTAGTTCATACTTACAGGAAGCCAAGGATATAGGGCTTACAAATCCACAGAAAATTAAAGACTATATGCTCTCGTGGTACACTTATGAATAGCGCTCGAGAGTGATGCTTGTGAAGAGTGTAAAATTCAGCGAGAGAAACGTGAGAGGGAACGTGAACACGAGTGTTCTGAGCGCAAGGCACTTGAGAAACAAGAGCTTGAGGTGTTGAAGCTCAAGCAAGACTCCTTGGTTTAGGGCACATTTGGTGTGGTTGATCCGATCTCCACGAGAGCTCTCCCAGCACTTGTTTTGGCAACCCCGCCCCTCAGGCTTCCTTTGTACAAGGAATTCGAGCGAACCGAGGCAATCATAGCTCGTTTCAAGGACATGGCACAGCTGTACCAGCTGGACAATGCAGCTAAACGGCCCCAATTTCTTAGCTTGATTGAGGGCCCTGCCCTTGATATCTTCCACAGAATTTGTGGAGACGATCTCACCTATGAAATGATGAAGGCCACACTCATCAAAGCGTGCAGTCTCACTGTTCATGATGCCAGGAGTCAGTTCACGAGGGCGCGTCTCGAAGAAAAGGAGACTGCTGTCCAGTTCCTTGACCGTCGCGCCACTTACTTAGACATGTGGATAGAGACAGACGAGATCCCTCGCACTCGAGAGGGGATAATTGACCTTATGCTGCGTATGTTGTTAAAAAAGTCATGGCCTGCTGTGCTTATGTCTCAGGAAAAGTTTTGTCAAGTAAAGGATGCCAGCCAAATGGTGGAAAAGGCTGATGCTTTCTTCACCGCGTATGGGTGCCAAACTCGTAAGCAACAGTCCTGCAACAGGAGAGATACTGCCAGGGAGACTAACAGTATGACGATGTGGTCTTGAGAAATTTTACTCGGTTACCATAGACTTAAGCTGCCATACAGTCAACAAAGGCGGTGCAGTTCAGGCAAACTGTTCATCGATCCTGAGATTTAACTCCATATTCTAAGTGACGTGGCAGGTTTTGTAGCATTTGTTCCACGGCGATTTATTTTCTATAATAACCATTTGCTTTCCCTTGTCAGATAATTACAATGTTTTAATATCAACACATATAAATAACAAGCAACAGGAATATAAAATGTGCAGAATGAATTGCTAAGGAAGGCGTCTTATGAATTCTCCCCAGCCTCTTCGAATGTGAGCTTTATATACCAATCAAGTAGGTGGTGACGACCGTCATTCATTCATTTGCTGAAGTGCTGTCTACTTCTTCTTTGATCTTTATCATTCTATTTCTGTATCTGCTTTCCCTTTTTGCTATTTTTTCAAGTCTTCCTCTTAATTATTATTATTCATCATTTCACTTCAGCTGGCCCTACGTTGAATGACAAGCCTAATGGGGTCTTGCAAACCAGGAAACCATTTACAGTGCTGTGGAGCCTATTGTGGTGTCCCTGTTAACTGGATGAAGAGACGCATATGCGCAGTCCATCCAGGAACCAAAACTTTACATTCATCCCCGCGCCTTGCTGTAGTGAGACAGTTGCTTCCCTCTGGTTGATGGGTCTGTTTGGGCAGAGACACTGCAACAACAACAACCGGGCTGGGAGAGTGTGGAAGGGAGAGGTGGGGGGAGATAATGCTAGAAAGGGTTGGTAACAAGAGCAGGGTGGTGGTGGTGTGATTTTGTGTGAGTCCTCTGTATTGTTATGGTGATCAACAAGATAACCGGTCTCCTGCCACCCATCCTTCCATCCACTCACAAAATCCACTATCGGCCCTGCCAATTGCTCACCCACCCACCAACCCATCCCATCCATTCACCCACCCCTCCCACCATGCCCACAACACCCACTTTCCTATCCATTGACAAATCCACACCACACATCTATCCACCAACCAACCCATTCACTTATTCAAGGTTCACCAGCAGGACGATATGTAAGTTCACACACACACACACACACACACACACACACACACACACACACACACACACACACACACACACACACACACACACACACACACACACACACACACACACACACACACACACACACACACACACACACACACACACACACACACACACACACACACACACAGGTGAGATGGCATCTAGTATAGATTAGATAATATATACTGGTAGGCATATTAGCAAAAACATCGTAACTTGTTTGACAAATGTTACCCTTTGAGTGTAAATGCCCATACAGGTACTTCCTTGCTAAGCAGTTGCTAAAGGCAGCAGAGCTCTGTACAGGCACCATGGCACCGCAAGGTGTCGCAGTATCCCGCACCGGGGTGCGATTGTGCGGTATAGCAGGTAAATCCTTGCCGATGCAGTTCCATTCTCTGCGAGTGTGCTGCGGGTACAGTTGTATTTTCTCCACTGTGGTGCATGTGCGGAATTTGTAGAGTTAGTATGAATGAAACAGGGTGTTTAGTCACACCACAGAAAATTGTAAACGAATGTGTGCTGGTATTGCATACCACTACATGTATTCACTCAGTCTTTATCTATTCCTCTATTCAGTGGCAATCACCATGCAGCCTCGCCACACCTGTCAATGCTCCTGGGATTTCTTCCCCAGAAGCAGGCAGGGTTAACTGTCCATTAGATTCCTACCAAGGATGGTTAAGCCAGATTAAACTCGCCAGCAAGGAGGGGTTAGCCGTACAGTAAATCCTTACTAAGAATGTGATTAGGCCGGCTTAAACTCACCAGCTAACTCTGGTGACCGGACATACCTCTGGGCAGTTAAGCCCATTATAAGCACATAACACTTCACAGTCAGTCTCACACATGTTCACTGGCACCCACTCCTCTCACAGTCGTCCATACCCTCGTACCATACCGCTTGTTGTAACTTATCATTAATACTAAGCCTACAGTTGCAGTACTGAGTGTTTATGTTGTCCTGTGTATAAAAATCAGTAGAGCTGCATTCGTAATATGCCAAGGTAAGTGATGGTCTTGATATTATTCGCATTTAGAAATGGTGGAATAGATACTAGTCATTGTACCTTACCACTCTAAGTGTATGGGAAATTAGGGAACTACAGTATTAAAAGGAGAATATCGCATAAGGTCTGTGAGTCTGTAATGTTTCGCCAGACAGAGAGATATGAGAGTCCATGCATCAACAGACTATGTAAGATGTCAAATCCATCGCTTTCCCAAAAGTCTGAGTCCCACTGAAGACTGAGCAACATTATGCACCAAATTTCTCACCCCTTGCTAAACGCATCTCCATGTCTGCTTATGAATACGATGACTTCCCAGGTGATTCTGAGCACACGTCAGTGAATTAGAAGCGTATCAGAAAATTTATACTCAGACGTGTTCCATTCCCATTCTGCAGAAAGGGAGATCCAACTCTCGGCACTTTCTGGGACTGTACGTAATGTTCTGTGTTTGGTGGCCGCCAGTCCACCTAGTGAAATAATTTTTAGTCTCATTGGACATGTAGTGTCAGGTAGGATGACGTGCCTCAAACCATCCTGTGTCGATGATATTTTATTCATGAATTCAAGCATAAAAGCTTAGGATAAAGAAAATTAGGAATGCAAGTAAGAAAAGCTATATGAACATGGTTTGCAAACTTCCACAATCGTGTCAAAATTGCTAAATGAAAGCCTAAAAAATATTACATAACCGTATTGCATTAAACTCACTGGAATCGTTTTATGTGTAAGTTTGTCCTCTCCACATCATAGTCTAATTTTGAAGCATGTAAAGGATGGTGTTGATTGTAAATGCATGATTTGATTACTTAAGTCCAGCGGTCTAGTATGTGGATATATGACTGAAAAGCAAATTGTGCTATTCTATTCTGCTGGTACGGTGCGGGTTTGGTTCCATGTGTTGCGGGTGCTCTGTGGGTGTGGTTCCATGTTATGCGGGTGTGGTGCGGGTGTGGCTCCATGTGTTGCGGGTGTGGTGCGGGTATGGTTCAATGTTTTGCGGGTGCGGTGCGGGTGTGGTTCCATGTTTTATGAGTGCAGTGCGGATGTGGTTCCACGTGTTGTGGGTGTGGTGCGGGTGTGGTTCCATGTTTTGTGGGTGTGGTCCTGTGTGGTTCCATGTGTTGTGGGCGTGGTTCCATGTGCTGTGGGTGTGGTACAGGTGCAGACAATGTCTTGCTGGTGCGGTGCAAGTGCGGGTCCAAGGCAGCTAAAATTGTGCGGTTGTGGTGCAGATGCGGTTCTCACACTGCGATTGCAGTGCAACCACTCTTAACGGCAGTGACTGCCCTCACATGAAAGTTCTTGTATATTCTATTTTACTCTGAACTGAGAGTTCCTTTTGGTCACTATTTGCTACTTCAACTGTTACACTGATGTTATCATATCCGTCATCTCTCTTGCCAAAACATTCATTACTTTAGTTCCTATTACACTGAAAGGTCACAGCATTTTGAGAATTTTGTAGGGGTTACTCAGTTGCCGGGAAAAGAAAAGTCATCAACAGTCTTCCAGGATAAGTCTCCTCAACATATTTTTAAATCCGTACCATGCTAGCGATGTAGATCTGTGTCTCCTTCAAAAATTATGGTGATGTAGATCTACGTCCTGCAGCACTTAGAAGTCATTGCAAGCAACCAAGGTAAAATAGAAGGTAATATCGTATCTCGCTAACTTCAGACATTTCTCCGCTACACGTACGACACTGATCTAGGTGCACAGAAGACGAGTGAGTCTCCACAGGCTCACAGACGCTCTGCTTTGTCCATAACCTTGAAGATTTCAGAGGTCGAATTTCACCAACTTAAGTCAATTCAACCCACTTTCTGGCTTTGGTGATTACATTTATTAGTGCTAGGGATCTCATATTGATGTATTAAGGCCATTTACCAACAAAAAATATAATCCAAAAACGGTTCACAAGCCCACAATAACCTCGAAGATTTCAGAAGTAGAGTGGCACCAACCTGACTCGATTCAACCAAGTATCTGGCTTTAGTGTCTACTTTTATTAGTGCCAGGGATCTTATATTGATGAATGAAGCCCATTTACCCAGAAAAAATCGGTAACTTGGCGCTGGGCTACAATCATGACGTTTACTGCAAGTGTGACTAGCCTCACGGATCCCTCAGTGACATTTTGTGAGGAAGAATCCCTAATGACTCTTCAGATGGAAATATTAACGAGACTCCATAAAAGACATTCTCAACAATTAAAAAATATTGTGTTTTGTCCACAACATACTGGTAAGAGATGTGCTACAAAGCCTCTGTCTTACGAGAATACATCCGTCAAGCAGGTAGTTTAAAATATCAGTGGTGGTGAAGGGAAGAGAGACAGGAACACCACCATTATGTGTGTATTTATGTGTGTTTGTGGTGCAGTCCAAGAGTAAGTATTCAAGACACAAAGCATTGATAAAACTGAGACTAGACTGATCGGATTTGATTTAAAGAAGTACTGCTATTACAGTTGGCAAGTCTGTCAGTTGGCAGCACTGTACAATACCCACATGGAGATGGCGGCCAAGAAATAATAGTCACCATGCTGGAGCGGTGGTACAAAGAATGCTTCGGTCCAGTAATATGATTTTTGAAAGCTACAAATGTATCTGCAGTGCAAATTCATCGTCAGTTGGTTGAAGCCTAAGAAAACGAAGTGATGAGTCGTCACATGTAAATCTGAGGGTTGGGCACCAAAAACATTATGAAGCCTAACTGATCATTAAAATAATCAGTATGTATATAACAGAAAATGTTTCTGTCTGTCTGTCTGTCTGTCTGTCTGTCTCTGTCTCTGTCTGTCTGTCTGTCTGTCTGTCTGTCTCTCTCTCTCTCTCTCTCTCTCTCTCTCTCTCTCTCTCTCTCTCTCTCTGTAAATTAACCTAACCTTAATTAAACCATGGTAATTTAATCTCATTTAACGAATTCCCTAGGAATTACACGAATTCCCTGTAACACATAGAGAGAAAGAGAGAGAGAGAGAGAGAGAGAGAGAAATGGGCAGGCAGATACGTATGAATGATTCTGTGCTTACGAATGTATTAACAAAGGCATACAGTATATTTATAGTGTCTCAGAACTTTGGTAACGACTTCAAAAAATTGTTGGGATGATTTTGAGGAAAAGGATATGTTACATTAACATGAGTCCAATTCTAAACCGTATCGGAGATACAGTTATTTATAAGTCTGTGGATTTATTATGATAGGAACTCTTCACACATAAGGCACACAGTAATTGAAGCTCCATAACAGCTGAAGGTGGACTCGTGCTGATATATCATTTTTCCTTATACTTAGCCCAATAATTGCGTCCTGAAGTTATTACTTCAGCATTTGGAACAGCACATGCTTCCATGTCTGCTGTGTCGGAGCCGGGTAATCATAGCAATCTGTGAAGTGTTGTCATCACGGGAACGTGTAACCTTGGACTAGACGGCTTTTTGCTGTCATCACTGTGACTAACTGTTTTATCTCAAGTATTAATTCAGTGTCCTGTAACCATCATTGCATTACACTGACATCATCCAAATTTCCATCAGAAAATCTAACTAGTAATAAAAATAGTTTGCAGATTCTAAAGAAATATATACCATTCGTACGAGCCATATAGTACCTAGACAATTATGGCAGAAAAACCTGGGTTGTTCAGAAATATTTGTGTTCTTCAGACGTCAGTGAGGTTTACCCGAGATCAAACGAATAGGTAAGGTTTACCCACCAATACCTTTGCTGACTTCACTGGCTGTGTGGATGTCAACTAGCTGCTGTCTTTGAATGAGGAGTGCTTAAAACTATAAACAAGATATTCACAAGGAATTTAACACCTTTGCCTCAAGACAATAGAACACCTGGAAATTTGGTGTGTGTGTGTGTGTGTGTGTGTGTGTGTGTGTGTGTGTGTGTGTGTGTGTGTGTGTGTGTGTGTGTGTGTGTGTGTGTGTGTGTGTGTGTGTGTGTGTGTGTGTGTGTGTGTGTGCCATTATTCTACACATCACAATTGTTTGCGAGGGCGATAATGTTGTTGGCGACGAATTCGCATTTGTTGTTGTTCGGCCATCTTGCCTCCCCTACCACTTGTGAGAAGCTTTTAAGTCCTTGTATCAGCTGCCCACCATTCCTAACTGGGCCCCGAGATGTGGGAAGTCACAGCGCTAACGTGTTTTTATAAATACTGTAGCTCTTGGGATTTCTTCTGCCTTTAGGGGCACTCTTAAGGATTTATGAGTCATCCTAAGGGCTTAAGATCTTAAATAAATACCAGCTTAAAAATCCAATATTTGAAAACGTTGATCACTAAGCTACTTTATTTACTTCTTGTGCTGGTAGTTTCATATTAAAATTATCTGAAATAATTACTATAAAAAATAACATCTACAAGAAAACTTAGAAGAGCATCAGCACATTGCTTGAATATTCATCACCATCAATCATCCTACGCTATATTAAATCGTCTGGCGGTAGCTGGAATAAAATATCAAACGAACATCATCATTAGGCCCTTCAGTCCGAGCAAGGAATTTGTTACACTGTGGCTATCTCAAAACTGTACTCAGCTAACTTGGGAGTTGTCGATTCGGAGAGTGTGCTATATCATTCATTAACTCCTTCAATGTTAGGGCGCTCTGCCAGGGGGAACGAAATTGTGAGGCAACAGCAAGAATATACAGCAAGCAACATGTCAGGCAGTGGGGGATAAGACTCATGTGTTATCATCTGTAAGTCTACTGACCTTGGCTCTTATTCTCATGGGTTAAGGCAGCTTCCTGACACGTCCTTTAGCGATTTAGTTTTGAATACGGATGGTTAATATCTATATGTACGTTATTTATGAATATTATTGCGATAATGGAAGGATTTGTATGATACAGAAAAGGACAGTAAGGTGTAATAAACAAAATAAATCGATTAGGAGAGGGCATTGGGAAGGCCTCCTCAACCGACGAGAATACGGGACCTGAGTTTTGCCGTAGGGTATGCCACTCAGTTAAGTCAGTTGCCAAGCGGCGGTAATAAATCATCATTGTGACTGGCAAGTTGGTTAGAGTTAAGTGCTTGTGTTATCGTAAGCTGCGAGCAATGTCTAATACTTATGCTAATTTAGTGAATTTATTCTAGATCTACTGTACAGATATTAACGAAATCCAGCTATATCATCAAACACTTCTACAAAATGTTAGCAATATTCCAATGATTTTAGGGTCCTGTCAAACGATTTTCTAGATTTGGAAATTGTTTTATCTCGGTCTGTTTGGTTGTTTTTTCTTTGTCGGTCAGTCCGACTGTCTGTTAGTTAACAACTCTACCCGAAAATTACTGGTGCGATTTTGACTAAAATTACAGGAATAATGGGATATGACCTTCTGACCATCTCATTAAATTTTGGACCAAATTGGGCCAAGGCCCATCCTGTAGGCTCAATAAATATAATTTTTAAAAAATCGGCTTTTCACCGTAACTACATTCATTTTCGTCAAGGTCCATCTTTCAAATCTGCATCCTGTAACATGCTTCATTTCATCATGGGGTCACCCCCTAGTTAGCTGTAGGGGAGTCAATGTTAGGTGGGTCGGCCCTAAAATTTCAAATGTAGCTTACATAAAATCGTCAGTTTTAACCCGATTCACTCAAAATCTGATATGTAACATCTTTGACTAGATATGCTGTTGTGTTTATACGTCAGATCTAAATGACTTTCAGGGACGAGTTTACTGTGCCTTGGCACCGCTTCTTGTTTAATATTTGGTGTCATTGTAGCTCTATGCTAGAGCAAGTTTAGCAGCATTTGTAGCTTTGGATTTGACATCACCGCTCTCTAGCCCATCGTCCTTACTAATGTATTTTTCCTGTTACACCTTATCATACTTTATACAAAATTTTCGGTATATTATTGTTCTTGTTAAATGAAATTCTTAGGCGAGGTCTTTCGAACCATATGGATGAAATAAACTTCACTAATCTGTTCATTTCGAAAGGTCTTTCCTAAATGCATTAAATTAACCAGAGTTAGCAAGAGTAAATATAGTACGTCATCATAGTGAAGGGATTAATATTATGATGTATGTTTTTTGTGCCTTTTAAATATTGTCACTGCTTGCAGAAGTAACTGTAAATGAACAAATTTTTAGTCACTGCCATTAACCCTATCGTTATTAGATCTACTTCTTGCAGCTGACGGACGATTTTATTCATTTAAGGGAAGATTTCTCGCAATGAAGAGCTTACTGTAAGATTTCGCTCCATTTACAGCGAAAGGTATTTATTTACTTTAAAAAATCTTACTTAATCTATTTAGTTTGATCCAGAATGATTACTCCGTCCGCACCGATAACGTGTTTTTTCCTTATATTCTCACTACTTACAGACCTTCCTATATAGTTTGGCAGACATTTCGAGATGGTGGATTCAGATATCACCTCCACTTTCTATCACTGCAGGGACTCTCTCCCAACATTAACAATAATCATCTTGTGGTAGTGTCAGGACTCCATATTATAATTACAAATCATAATAGATAACATGATGAATAGATAGATAGATAGATAGATAGACAGATAGAAGCAGCAAGTCAGGGGATGAAACAGGTAGTGTGTCAGCGAGAATCGAGCAATGGTAAACATGCTTACACACTCTAACTCAAGGAATGCTTGATAGGCACACGAACAATGCCTCGTGACCATACACACACATACACACATACTCACACACAGGCTTCTAGAACATTCAACAACAGTGTAACACACGTGACACGACCCCTGCTACACCAGAATTTAGGAAGCAGAGCTCAGAAGGAGGTTAGCCATAGAACCGACAGGTAGTAGGAAGAAGGAGGCTAGCAACTAGGGTGAGAGAGAGAGAGGGAGAGAGAGAGAGAGCAAGACAGGAGGTAGCTCGCGGACTCTATACTTCACTCGTGTGTGAGAGACTGTTAATATTTCCAAGAGAAATAAAAATAGTCCCATACTCATCTTTACCTCTCCTGTCATTGCATGACAAAAGGAAACGAAGATTATCTACTTACAAAACTACTCACGTATAACAACCGCTCGTCCACGAGTCTAATATATGTATAACTGATCTACAAAAGTTCACTACAAGTTTCTACAAAGTTATTGTAAGATATGGCGGCAGTGAACGTACGAACCTCGTCTACGAATCTACAGAGAGTTTCTACAAAAGCAGGTGAGACTCTAACCAAGATTAGCTTCAGTTCTACAGTGAATTCCTACAAAATACAAGCAACAAGCCTACGAGTCTACAAGCCTACGAGCCTACAAGCCTACGAGTCTACGAGTCTACAAGCCTACAAGCCTAAGAGCCTACGAGTCTACGAGTGTATAGTTGATTCTACATTATCAAGATTGAAAACAAAAAAAAACTCTTACAACCAACAACTTACAACCAGCTCCTGACAGTATTCTCTCCAAGCCCCTCTCCGTCTACCAGATCATCACTTTGATGTAGTTTAACAAAATATTGATACAAACAATCTTGCAATTTCTACGACGAACCAACGAACTACAACCATTTATGATCAACTACAAGTAACAACTCTACGAGTCGTTTGTATAATCTTCTACACACACCTACAAGTAGCGGCAGTCTTTATCCCACGAGTAAATCACAAGAAAAAAGGACCGAGAATACATCGAGAAAGAAAAACAAAACAAACAAACGGAGAGTGAGACACGACTCACAACTCACAACCATCTGACCTCACCCTCCTCTCTCTCTCCTACCTCCACCCAACCTCCACCGTTGACGCAGGAGTGCGAGAAGGTCAAGACAATGAAGCAAATACCAAGCCCATATTCAAAACTCATCTTACTCACTCATCTTCACTCAAGTTACTGATCGCTACTCATTCACTCACCACAGCTACAAGTGTGGGAACCAAGATTATCTACTTACAAAACTACTCAGTATAACAACCGCTCGTCCACGAGTCTAATATATGTATAACTGATCTACAATACACACTACAAGAAGCTCACATAGTTATTGTAAGAGTAGCACTTGAAGGCATCATCTCCTGTACCTTGGACAAATTGCAAAAACATAATAACAAATCCTTCATTCTGTAGAGGAAGTCAAGTTCTTGTATATGATAAAATGCATACAATGTTACCTGTGACAAGAGCGATTCTGCCTGTGAGTGTGCATGACGATGTGGTGGTGGTGGTGGTGTCTGCTGACGCTGCCATTGCGGCTGTTGACACACTACTGCACTGACAGTCTCACACTGGCGGAAGGCTAATCCGTGTGTGTGTGTGTGTGTATGTGTGTGTGTGTGTGTGTGTGTTATTAGTGATAATGTGAAGAGGCGGTGTGTGTGTGTGTGCGTGTGATATATATATATATATATATATATATATATATATATATATATATATATATATATATATATATATATATATATATATATAATAGGAAGAAGGGGTGTGGAGAAGGAGAAAGAAGGAGGAAAAGGAGGTAAGTAGGAGAGGGAAAGCTGGTGGCCTGGCCACCATGATGAGGAGTGTATCTGAGTTTTATTGTTTGTTCCATATATCTGGGTTGGGTGTGCAGTTTTGTCGTTGATATAGTATTGTGTGTTGTCTTTTTATTGATGTAGCATTATGTAATGTCTTTTTAGCTAGCTAGCTATTTTTTTCATCCGTAAAGAGGGTCAGGGGTTCTCGATTTTTTTTTTCTAGACTACTTGGGAACTTTTTATGATATCTTGTGATGTTTTCTAAGTGACCTGTATGTTTCGTTTTGTTGTCGGTGTAGTGTTTCCCATATTTTAACTTCTTGTTTGTGTAGTCGTATGTTTTGTGATTCTGTGTTAGTCAGCTCGTTTATCTGTCTTGTTGTGTATGTGTAACGGAATCTGTTATGTAGCCCATCCTAGAGCTTTGTTTTGTGTGTTTTGTAGTTTTTTATTTTTATTCGAATGATAGCAATGTGTGTTGAGCGAGAGATGGTGATTGGGAATACGCTGTTTGAGAAGAAAGATATTTATAAGTATACATGGATGAGACAGGAGGGTGGAAGGGTTGTTGATAGAGCTTTGATGGATTATGTGGTTGTGTCTAGGAATGTAATAGGAAGATTGTTGGATGTGAGAGTTCTGAGAGAGGAGGGTGGAGTATTATGTCTGACCACTACCTGGTGGAGGGAAAGTTAAGAGTAGGTAAGAGATGGGTAAGAGCTAGGAGGGTTAGGTGTGGCAGGGAGGTTTTGAAAGTAAGTGAGTTAGATAAAAGAGAGAAAAAGATAGAGTATCAGGAGAAATTGAAAGATGAGTGGAACGGAGTGAAAGATCGGGAAAATGGCTGCGTGGAGGAGGAATGGCAGTTGTTTAAGAGTGCTGTGGTGGGGCATGCAGAAGAGGTGTGTGGTGTGAGACGTGTGGGTGGTGGTGTAAGAAAAGGAAGTAAATGGTGGTGCGAGGAAGTAAGTATGGCTGTGGCTGAGAAGAGACGTGCATATGAAGTGTGGCTGCAGAGGAAGGATGAGATGTCATATGAAAGGTATAAGGAAAAGAGGAATAGAGCGAGAAGGGCTGTGCGTGATGCTAAAGTGGCAGCGGATGAGAGGTGGGGTAGGCGGCTGACAGAGAATTTTCAACAGAATAAGAAAATGTTTTGGAAGGAGGTGAAAAGGGTGCGAAAGGGAGAGTCTGGAAAGAAAGAACGAGTAAAAGCAGAGGATGGAAGGATGTTAACTGAGATGGATGCAGTAAGGAAGAGATGGGCAGAGTATTTTGAAAGATTGTTAAATGTAGAGGAGGAAAGGGTGGCTGAGATTGTGGCAGATGGAAGGGTGCAAGGAATAAATGTGTTGGGAGAGTTGAATGATTCTTTGATCACGAAGGAGGAAGTGGAGAAGGCAGTAAAGGAGATGAAAACAGGGAAAGCTGCAGGTATGGATGGGTGTGCTGTGGAATGCCTGAAGGGTGGTGGAGTGACTATTGTTGACTGGTTAGTAAGATTGTTGAATGTGTGCTTTGAGAAAGGTATGGTGCCAATTGACTGGGCAAGTGCTTGTGTGGTCCCGTTGTATAAAGGCAAGGGTGATAAGTATGAATGTACTAGCTTTAGGGGAATAAGTCTGTTGAGTGTTGTAGGTAAGGTGTATGGTAGAGTGTTAATTATGAGAGTTGGAGAGGGTACAGAGGGTGTGATTGGTGATGAGCAATGTGGTTTTAGGAGAGGGAGGGGATGCATTGATCAGGTGTTTGCTGTGAGACAAATGTGTGAAAAGTATTTAGCAAAAGGCAAGGATGTGTTTTGGGCATTTATGGATTTAGAGAAAGCGTATGATAGAATTGATAGGGAGGCTTTGTGGACGGTTTTAAGATTGTATGGACTTGATGGTAGGTTACTAAAAGGGGTGAAAAGTTTTTATGTAAATAGTAGAGCGTGTGTAAGAGTGGGAAATGCTGTGAGTGATTGGTTCCCTGTAAGAGTGGGGCTGCGACAGGGATGTGTGATGTCGCCTTGGTTGTTTAATATTTACATGGATGGTGTTGTAAGGGAGGTGAATGCAAGAGTTTTAGGTGGAGATCTGAGTCTGGTGAATGTTGATGGTGGAGAGTGGAATCTGAAGCAGCTGCTGTTTGCAGATGATACTGCACTGGTGACTGATTCTGAGGAGAGACTGAGACAGTTGGTAGAGGAGTTTGGAAGGGTGTCTGAAAGGAGGAAATTGAAAGTAAATGAGAATAAGAGTAAAGTGATGAAGTGTAACGAGGTTGATAGATAGTAGGGGGATGAATATAGTTTTGAATTGTGAGTTGCTTGAGGAGGTAGATTGTTTTAAATATCTAGGATCATATGTTGTTGTGGATGGAAGAATAGATGCAGAAGTGAAGTTTAGAATAAATGAAGTAGGAAAGGTGCTGGGAGGAATGAAAAAAGTGTTTAGATGTCGTTCGCTTAGAATGGATGTAAAGAGAAGGCTGTATGAGGGTGTTGTGGTACCGACTGCGTTATATGGGGCTGAAACATGGAATATGGGTGTAGCAGAGAGGAAAAGTTTGAATGTAATGGAGATGAGGTGTCTGAGGAGTATGTGTGGAGTGACGCGTATGGATCGGGTGCGAAATGATGAAGTGCGAAGGAGAACTGGAGTTGTTCGGGAGATGGCTGGTAGAGTTGAGCAGAGGGTGTTGCGATGGTTTGGGCATATGGAGAGAATGGATAATGAGCGATTGGTGAAAAAGATAACTAGATCTGATGTGAGAGGTGTAAGGCTGAGAGGAAGACCACGAATAGGATGGATGGACAGTGTGAAGAGAGCGCTGGATGAGAGAGAGGGATGTCTGTTGAGCAAGGAAGAGTGGCTGTGCGTGATAGAAATAAATGGAGAGAAATTGTGAATGAATAAGTGATGATGCAGCCCTGAGGGGATATTCTCCCGCATTTGGTCTGATCAGCTAGTCAGGTCAGGTGCGGGAAAGGGGATGGGTCTGTTATGATGTGGCAGGGGTAAACCAGTTCTGCTGTCGGGCCCTGCTGCGGATGTCACTGATTGCATTGCGCAGTTGACTCTTGTGCAGTGTGGTGCGGTGAGGATCTGTCCGTTCTCCCCTTTGGGGCTAAGATGCGAATGAATGTGTTTGAATGGATGAGTAAATGGGGAGTGTGTCGTCCTGTCTCGGCTACCTCCCTTTCCTTGGGGGAAGCAGCCTAGGTATATAGATAGATAGATAGAGTGTTCCTGAGTGTGTGAGTGGGAATGGGTGGGTAGTCGAGCGTGGGAAGTGACATGACTTTGACTGAGCTTATTTTCATATGGATGGGCAAGTGTCTGAATCTGTATAGTTTTCATAAAGCTTGCTGTCCTTGGTTTTTTCTCTCCTGGACGTGTTTGCAGCAGCCATGAGGGGTGATTACTAGTCCGAGGGACTTTCCTCGTGACTGGAATTCAGTTTCATTGTCGTTAATACTGAGTGGTGGATTTCTGCGGCTACCTAATACCAGAGAGGTGAATTTAGTAATGTTGATTTTAATTTTCCAATTTTTTCATAGTCATTTATGTGTTATATTTTTCTTTCACTTCTTAGTTTAATCATGTGTTTTGATTTGCCTGCGTATCCTATGACCTGAGTAATGTCATCAGTAAGTGATATTTAGTCCTTGTCGTGTTGGAGGGAGATCACTTGTGTATGTAAGGAAGTGAGTAGTGGAGAATTCGCTTCCCTGTGGAACGCCACAGTTCAGGGAGAAGGGTGCACATAGGTGCGATAGTTATAAGACCCGTATCATTAAAACTGTGTGTGCAAAGGTGTAGGCAAGCCTTTCATTATTGACGGCCATTTATGGAACACACGTAACTGTTACAGAGATGAAGATGTGGTTTGTAGGTGATGTTAGGAGCGAAAGGAAAATTATGCTGGGTATGATGTTAGGATGAGGCGGGTTGAAGTAAGATTTATAAATGATGTCAGAAAACGGAGAACTACATCAGAGTTTTGATAGATGTCAGGATATGGAGGAAAAAAATTATTCTGAAGAAAAGCTGTCAGTACTGGAATGAGGATTGTGTTAGTCGTGGATAGAAAATGTTGCTCCAATTCATTTAACCCGCCCCGTCCCGACCACTTTTTGACTACTGGTACCCCCCAATCCGACCATTTTTCGACCCTTTTTTTTTTTTTTTTGCTAAAACTTTCGCTTTTGGTGAGAAACATCGAAAATTCATAGAGAAATCGCTCACCTGAGGTTTAAAATACTCATTACAGGTAGGAGAGCCTCCTTACCTTACTGGGTTTTCTATCAGGCTGGCACCAAAGAAAACGAGTTCTATGGGAGGATAACTATTTCACACCACTCATAAACGGTATTTATTTATTTACTGTTACGAATTTATATGTAGTACAAGAGTATATTGCTTTTCAAGCAGTAATATAGGCATTATAAGCATTGTTTCACTCACTAATACCTGACCTTTTTTTGCCACATTACCTGATCATCATTTCTAACTGTTTCTTCCTCTAATGCTATGTAAAGTTTGTCCTCCACATTGTCATTGATTGGGGAATCACTCTGGCCCTGAATTTCGTACCGTGGCATGACATGGCTATACTGGCCAGGTCACTGATAACAGGTGAATTGGTGAGAAAAGGGCATGCAGGGGGGGGGAGGAGGTCATGCTGGGTAAGGCATTGTCTCTGCCTGGCATCTTGTTGAGGAAGGTGTCCCGTGTATACGTACCAAAAATGACTCGCGAAAATTGAAAATTGTGGAAATTATGAACCTTGCAATTGCAGGACGTTGAAGAACGTCCTCGGGATTAGCTGTGACAAAACGTGAGGACGTGGAAGTACGTCCTCGGGACGGCGCGGGTTAACGATGTGGTTGAATGATGTCAACTAATGGAGAGGAAGTCAGATGTGAAGGACTGGTGTCATATAGATAGAAAGGTACACATACACACACACACACACACACACACACACACACACACACACACACACACACACCGAAGGGACTAAAACATTGCTTTCCGTGGTAATATGGTTGATAATACTATACATAAACTACGACATTAACTCTGTGCACTAATGTGAAGTATTGGGCAATAAAGTACAATGATGGCCGAACCCCACCGTTTTCCCCCAAGCCATGGCATCTTACTGAACCAAATGGTACTGAGAACCCTGCCATGATGACTACAGTAATACATCGACCATTTCATGTCGAGGAGGTTATTTTCAATTCATTCTGCTTCCAGATGATTTCTTCAACTTAGGAGAGTCCCTTGGTAATAAATGGAACAATGCACAATATATATATATATATATATATATATATATATATATATATATATTTATATATATGTATATATAGATAGATAGATATGTATATATATGTTTATGTATATAAATATGTATATATATGTATATATATCTATGTATATATATATATATATATATATATGAGGAATAGACTGTAGCACCAGTCGAGCAGGGCAATATTCCCAATGTGGATGGAAAGCTGATGACAGGGAGAGCTGGAGCTCCCCTAGAGACTAGGTCCCGACCATCCCCCTTTGCTGAACTTTTTCACTGTCTCAGTAACACAGAGTGTAGGCCAGCATGCTCTCCAATACAAGTTTCTCTAACTATCTACACCAAACTACATGCACAGTGGACACTTCACTTCCTTTCCCAAAATTTAAAAAATCATGGCAGCACTACACGTTGCCTCGGAGTCCTCGGGGGGGGGAGGGATCAATGCCCCCACCTTCCGCCCCTTTCCCGGTGACGGCTCGAGCTGCCTGGAACCACTGTCTGACTCTCTTCTTCTTCATTTCTGCAACATTCGCGGCCTTTCCTGTAACTTTCGCTCTGTTGAGCACCACCTCTCCTTCTCTAAATCACACCTTTTTCTAACTGAGACTCAGCTGTCTGAGGCAACTGACAGCAAACCCTTTTCTGTATCCTCCTACTTTCTCTATACTCATTTCAAAGCCGAAGGCGGATGTTGCGTATATGTACGGAACGACCTATCTTGTTCTCGTGTTCCTGAACTTGATTCTTCTGAACTCTTTACACTCTGGCTTCGGCTTTCCTGTCATTCTCTGACTAAAAATATCTGCGCTGTTTACTATCTATCTATCTATCTATTGCCAGACGCCTCAATCCCGTTTGGGGTGGCCACAAACAAATCGCCTCCAAGTCGCCCTGTCCCCCGCCATTTCACTGCCCTGCTCCCAACTCACACCCCCCTCTCTCATATACCTCTCCACCCCATCCCTCCATCTCATCCTCGGTCTCCCTCCCTCTTCCACCCTCCACCTCACTCACATACACTCTCTTCGTCAGTCTTTCACCCTCCATCCTCTCCACATGGCCAAACCACCTCAGTGTGTTCCTCACAACGCTTCCTATCACATCCACATCAACACCACAACGCTCCTTTATATCCTCATTCGTCAGCCTGTCTCTCCACGTGACTCCACAAGCTCCTCTTAAATAACTCATTTCCACTGCTCTCACTCTTGACTTGTGTCCTTCCAACAACGTCCAAGCTTCACTTCCGTACGTTAGAGTTGGTATCACAATACTGTCATGTAGTAACTTTTTTACTTCCATGCTCACTTCCCTGTTTCTTATCACTGCTTTCAAGGAACCAGCAACCTTTCTTCCCTGCTGTACCCTTTCAAGCACTTCACCCTCCAAACCTCCATCCTTACTCATCACACTACCCAACTACTTAAACGTACTCACATTTTCCAATTCCTCACCATCCAACCTCGCTATACATTCACTGACTTCACCTCTCTCAAAGACCATCACTTTACTCTTCCCTACATTCACCTTTAGGTTCCGTTTCTTACACACTCTCTCAAACTCATCCACCAAGCCTTGCAGCTCCCCTTCATCTTCACTCAACAACACAGTATCATCTGCAAACAACAGTACAGGGAGTTTCCAAACACTATCCTCTCTCACCAGGGCCACTCCAACATCCACTACCCTACCTTGTACCTCTTTTATTACCCCATCCATGTACAGATTGAACAACCATGGAGACATGACACATCCCTGTTTCAAACCAACTTTCAAAGAGAAAAATTCACTTAGTTCACCATCCACACGCACTGCACTCTGGCTTCGGCTTTCCTGTCATTCTCTGACTAAAAATATCTGCGCTGTTTACGTATCTCCTAATTCTACTGGCTATCAAAAATTCTTTTGCCTATCTTACTTCTATGATGGAACACATGCTATCCATTTCTCCTTTCTCTGAAATCTCCATTCTAGGAGATCTCAATGTTCACCACCACCTTTGGCGCTCCTCTCCTTTCACTGATCTACCTGGTGAACTAGCCCACACCTTTTCTGTCCTTAATGATCTAGAGCAGCTTCTACAGCACCCTACCCGTATCCCTGACCACCTTGGAGAGAGCCCCAACGTACTTGACCTTTTCCATACTACTAATCCTTCTGCTTACACTGTTAATCTTTTCTCTCCACTGGGCTCCTCCAGTCACAACCTTATCACCTTAACCTGTCCTATCGCTCCAGTACAACCTGTGGACCCTCCAAAGAAACGTCGTCCATGGCACTTTGGAGCTGCAGATTGGGAGGCCCTCAGGCAGTACTTCTTTGATTTTCCCTGGAACGATTATTGCTTCTATGGCCGGGAGCCATCTGAGTGTGCCTTGCGCATTATGGAGGTTATTCTCTCAGGCATGGCAGCATACATTCCTTTCTCATATCCTTTGACTAATGCAAGAAAGCCTTGGTTTAATCACGCTTGTTCTCATGCTGTCAGCAACAAGGAGAGGGCCTAGAAAAGGTACCAGAACCAACCCACCCCTGAATCACATCTTTTACACGTTTCTGCCCGGAATCGTGCTAAGTCTGTTCTTCACTCTGCTAAAAATAATTTCATCCGTACTAATTGCTCTCAACTCTCCAACTCGAATTCTTCCCACTCCTTCTGGCACCTTGCCAAAAACCTTTCTAACAACTTTACCTCATCATCCTTCTCTCCTCTTTTCTACTGTGATGGCTCTGTAGCTGTTTCTTCTACTGATAAAGCAGATCCCTTCCCTCAGAGTTCCTCCACTAATTCCATCTTAGACGATTCTGGTGCTGTTCCTCCATCACTTCTCCCCTCTGATTTCCTCATGGCTGACATTAAAATGTCTTAAGCTGATGTATTTTCTGCCATCACTGGCCTTAATACTAACAAGGCATATGGGCCTGATGGAGTCCCTCCTGTTGTCCTCAAGAACTGTGCTTCTGTGCATACACCCTGCCTAGGTAAACTCTCTCGCCTTTGTCTGTCAACTTGTACCTTTTCTTCTTGCTGAAAGTTTGCTTTCTTTCAGCCAGTCCCAAAGAAGGTTGACCATTCCAAACTCTCTAACTATCGTCCAATTGCTTTAACATCCTGTATCTCAAAAGTTTTCGAGTCTATTCTTAACAGAAAAATTTTAAAGCATCTTTCCTATCACAACCTTCTTTCTGATCGTCAGTATGGGTTCCGTCAGGGAGGTTCCACTGGTGATCTTCACGCCTACCTTTCAGATTCCTGGTCATCCTCCTTTCGAGACTTTGGCGAAAGCTTCGCCATCGCACTTGACATCTCAATGGCTTTCGATCGAGTTTGGCATAAATCTTTAATTTCCAAACTGCCCTCTTATGGCTTCTATCCTTCTATCTGCGCCTTCATCTATAGCTTCCTTTCTGGTCGTTCTATTGCCACTGTTGTAGGCGGCCATTGTTCTTCTCCTAGATCTATCACCGTTGATGTTCCTCAGGGCTCTGTCATATCACCGACTCACTTCTTTTTATTCATCAATGACCTTCTAAGCTGTACATCTAACCCTATCCACTCGTACGCTGATGATTCCACCCTTCACCTTCCCATTCGATTCCCGCAACGTATATCTCAGCAGTTGCTTCAACAGACAAGGGATGAAGCTATGGCAAACCTAATGTCTGACTTGGCTTGTATCTCCCACTGAGGTAAAAATAATCTTCTTGTTTGTAATCCATCAAAAACTCGGTTTTTACACCTATCAACCCGACACAATCATCCACAGGAGTATTGCTAATGGTTAATAATATCCAGCTCAATCCTGCTTCATCCTTCAATAGGCATGGGGTTTCATTCATTCGGGACTTTTCTTGGAAAGATCATATTACATCTCTTGTAAAATCTGCTTCCTAGAGATTAGGTGTGCTAAGCCGACTCCGTTCCTTCTTTACCCCTTCACAATTGTTGACCCTATACAGGGGTTTTGTCTGCCCTCTTTACAGTACAACTCTCATGTGTGGGAGAGCTCCCCACATACAGCTTTTGTCAGTAGGGTGGAGTCAAAGGCCTTTGTCTCATCAACTTTTCTTCTCTTACAGGCTCCCTTCATCCTCTGTCTCTTCGCCGCACTGTTGCATCTTTATCTCTTTTCTATCGCAACGTCAATGGTCACTGCTCCTCTGAACTGTCTGCATGCATTCCTCTACCTTTACTTGTTATACAAGTGTCTGCCTCTTCATGTGTTGGTTCAAGGGCAGGGACTGCAGTTACATTTCCACTTTGCAGCATTATTGACTTTGTTTCTTCACTGAAACCACCGCTCAGATAAAAATTTGGTGCTACCAGATCATGAAGACTGGAGCTGACACCATTTATCACACAAGAAAGTATCTGTGCTTTGTTTGTGTAACAAGCAAAGCTTTGTGCAGGATCTGGTG
The DNA here is from genome assembly GCF_032717465.1 of Coenobita brevimanus. NCBI lineage: Eukaryota > Metazoa > Arthropoda > Malacostraca > Decapoda > Coenobitidae > Coenobita > Coenobita brevimanus. The sequence goes on from NC_136980.1 coordinate 22,929,527, forward strand.
CTTTGTGCTGGTCTGCCCATCAAATATTTTTACTCTTTTTGGCTTACCAGTCTTCATCTGTCGTCTTGTTTCGTTCATACTTGGACTTCAGTAGCGATCAAAACATAGGTAAACAACCACTGCATTAGCTGGGACTTCACTGAGAATTACTTGTTTGTATCTAAGTGCAATGGCAGAGAATATTTCATCTGTTACAGTTGACAAACGATGAACCCAGTGCATGACATCGATCACTAATACACATGCTTTGTTGAACGGTGGCAACTTTTCACAGCTGCTTATGCCTGTATCCTCCTTTATTGCTTTCACAAGACTTGATTTTGCTCCACATGCTGCCATTGTGCCATCCTCGTTGAATAAGGATAGAGGGTATATACAGTTAAAGGTATGTCGAATTACTTAGAATTTATCATAAATGAATTCTTTGTCCCTACTAAACCAAGAAAACTCTTATTACCGGTCTATTGAAATTAGTGTAAAGTATGACCAACTTATGACTATTTATAATTATGGCAGCCGTCTTGGACATCTTGGACTTCAAACTTACAGTAGTTCATTTTACAAGTAAAGGTATATCAAATTACTTTGACATTATCAAAAATGAATTCTATTCTATCTGTCTATCTACTGCCAGACGCCTCAATCCCGTTTGTGGTGACCACAAACAAATCGCCTCCACGTCGTCCTGTCCCCCGCCATTTCACTGCCCTGCTCCCAACTCACACCCCCCTCTCTCATATACCTTTCCACCCCATCCCTCCATCTCATCCTCGGCCTTCCCCTCCCTCTTCCTCCCTCCACCTCACTCACATACACTCTCTTCGTCAGTCTTTCACCCTCCATCCTCTCCACATGACCAAACCACCTCAGTGTGTTCCTCATAACCCTGGAAAACCTGTACTACGCTTGAAATGACTGCAAATTATGGCCAGCTTATAAGCATTATGCATATGGCAGCCATCTTGCATGCCATCTTGGATTCCCAGCCTACAGTACAGCAGTTGGTTTCCAAGGTTGTGCACCGGGATATTGTTCGTGGTGGTCCAACGATTAAAATGATATGCCAAAATCTTATATAATAATACATGACTGCTGAACCCTACTTGCTCCATGGGTGTCACTAATACCACCTCTCTCAGTCACTCCATCTTATTAACACCATCTCACTCGCACCACCGCACTTACCCACATCTTATTAACACCAGCTCATTCACTCACCACCTCATTAATACACCGTACTCTTCCACACCACTTCATTAGCACCACCTCACTAATACCACCTCAGTCACTAACACCACCTGACTCGCACACATCGCCTCATTAACACCACCTCACTAGCACCACCACACTCATCTACACCACCTTATCAACATCACCTCATTAACACCACCCCAGCCACTCACCACCTCAGTTACAACTCCTAACTCACCCACACCACCTCACTAACTCCATCGCACTGATATCACCTCACTAACACAGACACACACACACACACACACACACACACACACACACACACACACACACACACACACACACACACACACACACACACACACACCAACTCGTTAACACCTCTTCTCTTAGTAATACAGACTCACTCAACCACACTGTCTCATTAACACCATCTAACACCAGCTCACCAACACCAACTCACTCACTCACACCACCTCACCGATGCCAAATTACTCACACCTCGTCATTCACAATACCTCACTCACTCACTCAATTATACCACCTCACTGATGATATCTCACACCACCTCATTGACACCACCTCACCAGCACCGTCTCACCCACACCACATCACTCACACCACCTCACCTACATTATCTCAACCACACCACATCACTCACACCACCTTACCTACACTATCTCAACCACACCACACCATTCACACCACCTCACCTACACCACGTCACCCACACCACACCATTCACACCACCTCACCTACACTATCTCACCAACACCACATCACTCACACCACCTTACCTACACTATCTTACCCACACCACATCTCTCACACCACCTCACTTACACTATCTCACCCATGCCACACCACCTCACCTACACCATATCATCCACACCACATCACTCACACCACCTCACCTACAGCATCTTACACACATCACATCACTCACACCACCTCACCTACACTATCTCAACAACACCACACCATTCACACCACCTAACTTACACCATACCACCCACACCACATCACTCACACCTATTCACTCATACCACCTCATCCTCATCGCGTCACTGCAATGATATCGTCTTCATTGCCAGGTATTTATCCTACATTTAGACGCTTTTGTCTAAGTTGCGAGAGACTTTTCAAGGTGGATGTGTATTTTCATCATTCGGTAATTCCTTCAGTACGTGACAGATTTAGAACACTTCACTAAATCGTCTGTTCGAAAACAACCTGAATTAAATCACCCCCGTGCAAATCACTCACACCTCACTCACACCTCACTCATACCGTACACCTTACCCACAGCACTTCATTTACACCACCTTATCCACCCTATTGCACCCCAGTCGTGCCAGACACGTGAGATGGGTGATGGTCGTGTATTAATTCATATGCTTGTATGTATTCGCGTCTTCTCGATTCTACCAATGACTTATACAAATCCAAGATATACAAGCATATTCAGTACAATGCTTTGATTCTTACATGAATCACTATTCCTACAGTGTTGGCTGTGACTCTCTTTCCTGAGAAACGATGTGGAATCCAGCGGTTGACCAAATACTAACTGAAGATAGTATACAAATAATATCTACATAAGAAATTTGTAAATAAATACTTTGTATGCTGACCTATCTATCTATCTGTCTACCTATCTAGACTGTCTATATATCTACCTACCTGGCTGTCTGTTTATCTGCCTATCTATAGCCAGATGCCTCTCTCCCGGACGAAGTGGCCACAGTCGAGTCGCGTCCTTGTCACCCTGTCATCCTCCATCAGGCCCCCCTCTTTCCATCTCACACCATCTTCACTCATACACTGTGCCTCTTACGCCCCATCCCTCCATCTCATCTTCGGTTCTGTCCCCCCCTCCCCCTCCACCTCACTCGTATACGCTAGACATTATTACCGCCGTAGATGCAAAATGAGTAGAATCATAATTGCCAATAACCCTCCTAAACCAACGAGAAAATCGTCCCTGGTTTCTCTCTTCGCTTCTCACAGACTCCTCTCGGTCACCATTCCATGTCTTCTCCCTTTCGTCAGTTCACCCATTTTCCCGAGTCTCTCCTTTCTCCTCCACCATTCTTTTCTTATCTTCACTATTACTTTTATTTCATCATTCCCTACCCATTCTCACTATTCTCTTCCTTCTTTACACTTCGTTCCATCCCTTTGCTTCATCGTTCTTTCGTCTGCAGGATTTCTTGGATTCCTTCTTTCTTCAGCTTATTCCTTTTGTTTCTTCCTTCCTACCCATTGACGTCCGCTGTAGTTCACCCTTTTCACTTCCTTCTTTTTCATAATTATACTAATTTCGTAAATTTAATCTCTCTCTCTCTCTCTCTCTCTCTCTCTCTCTCTCTCTCGTCTACTTTTAACTCATCCTTTCTCAATCCTCTCGTTCATTCCCAAACGGCAATTTCCATCACCCCCACTCCCCTTTTTTTTTGCTTTTCATCTGCTTCACTCCTTCGATTCCTCATTCATCATCGTTCTCTCTCTCCCTCCCTATGTCTCTGATTGTCGAGTTACCGCTGTCAATTGAGGGTTTGTCTGGGAACTGAGGTGCTGGTGAAGAATGGGGAATTGCAGGTGAGTGGGAGGGTAAGGTAAGGTGGGTTTGATTAAGTTAGGTTTAGTTGGGCTGGGTTGGGTCGGGTTAGGTTGAGTTAGGCTTGATTATAACACATTTGAGTTGAATAAACAAGTTTATATTAGTACAATGGAACCATTGAATCGAGTATGTAATACTAATATTAACATAACCATTCAGAAAGAACACACAGCCATCATATATTGTGATAGATGTGCATGCGCAGTTGCCTCAAGGAGTTCCCATACCACCTGTGTTACCTCCTGTCAAAATGTGGCACTGTCGCAGTTGAAGTGTAAATATCTATGAATGAACGGTCATTCGTACTGTAACGACGGATGTGAGTGGTGGGTATCTATGCCAGACGTCATAATGCCTGGCAGTATTATGTAGATAGGGGAGTGATTAAAACATCACCAGAAATAACATTATTTTATTACGAGTAGTTCATACAGAATATCAATAAGAATATAAATGCAGGCAAAAAAATTATATATATATATATATATATATATATATATATATATATATATATATATATATATATATATATATATATATATATATATATATATAAGCCGCCCTCATTACACCTTTACAGATGAAATCTTCGTTGTTAAATCTATCTCATGGATCTCTCTGTGGGACAGCTTCGAAATCTTTCTGAATCATATGAATTATGGAATCATGTATGATACGCTTAAATTATTAATAAATTCGGCAATGCAACATCTAAGGGGAAAATAAGTTTTTATGAATAGGAATATGCTGGTCACAGACAAGTAGACAGGTTTTGCTTCAGAGCAATGTGAATCACTCTCCGACAACTCCAATATGACTAGAAGTAAATGAACCAAGAGACTCTCGCACTTGCTCCTGAGGTGGGCTCCCGTGTTTATGTGCTGTTCTAGTGTAAAGTTGTCACTTGGATTTCTTGCAGCTAACCAATTGATCGTGTGATTTGCAGCTTCGGAAATGGAACCCAAGTTGTCCGAACGCAAGTCTGAAGTACACACACAGACACACGGCTACTCCTACAGTTTATTTTAGTTCTACCTCTGGGCAAAAAATTCTACAGAGATCCTATGCCGGGCTTCGGGAGCAGCGTTTTTTGGTCAAAATGTGATCGCTCATTATATATAGTAAATGTTTTTCAATCGTGATGGAACCAAGTTTTTTCATATCAGCGATTTTTTTGCAATTTGAATGTGTAGTTTCGGCTGTCCAAAACACACACACACACACACACACTCACACGGCTACTGCTATAGCATATTAGGTACTTCGAATGGGATATATATATATATATATATATATATATATATATATATATATATATATATATATATATATATATATATATATATATATATATATATATATATATATATATATATATATATATATATATATATATATATATGGAAATAAAAACAGATGGATGGCTCAATCGGTAGAGAGGTGGGCTACAGTCCCAAGGGACCTAGGTTCAAATCCCCGCTGGGGCAGGGAACAGTTTAAGGATTTGAATTACATTAAATCAGGTTTTACTGATCTATCAGAAGCCCCGCCGACATGTCGTAAAAATACCCCCGCTAATATCAATACACCAGTCCTGTATGAGACAGCCCTAGCATGTATTCAATATGGACGGTGGGTGATAGCGCCGAAGTGGTGACATGTAGAGGTGCATGGTATGTAGGAGGACTGCTGGGCCTTGATAGCAGGCTGTGAAGCCTATGCCCAGCGTCGGACAAAAAAAAAAAAAAAAAAAAAACTGAAACAACATTTATTACGTGTGCTCTATGTTAATTTAGAATACCCAAGGCGATATAAATGCAGGCAATATATATATATATATATATATATATATATATATATATATATATATATATATATATATATATATATATATATATATATATATATATATATATATATATATATATATATATATATATATATATATATATATACTATAGCACTAGCCGTGTGTGTGTGTGTGTGTGTGTGTGTGTGTATTTTGGGCAGCCGAAAATACACATTCAAATCGCACCAAAACTGGCAAAAAAATCGCAAAAAAAATCGCTGATGTGAAAAAACTTGGTCCCATCACGATTAAAAAACATTGACTATATTTAATAAGCGATCACATTTTGACCAAAAAACGCTGCTCCTAAAGTCTGGCATAGGATCTCCGTAGAATTTTTTCCCCAGAGGTAGAACTAATATAAACTGTAGCAGTAGACGTGTGTCTGTGTGTGTACTTCGGACTTGCGTCCGGATAACTTGGGTTGCATTCCCGAAGCTGCAAATAGCACGATCAATTGGATAGCCGTAAAAAATCCAAGTGACAACATTACGCTAGAACAGCACATAACGCGAGAGCCCTCCACAGGAGGAAATGCGAGAGGCCCGAAGGGCCCACAGGCACTTGTTTATATATATATATATATATATATATAAGAGAGAGAGAGAGTCAGACAGACAAACAGACAGACAGACAGACAAACAGAGACAGAGACAGAGAGAGCACTTAGATTTGTACACCAAATTAAGTACAAACAGCATTAACAGCCAAGGATTACATGGAAGTGTTAAACTAATAGTCAACAACGTTGGTTTACGCTACTGCTGCTACGTGCCACATCTTGGCACGAGGTAACACAGGAGGTAGAGAAACTCCTTGTTGCAACTGTATAGTACAAAGGAAAATAAATTCACACACACACACACACACACACACACACACACACACACACACACACGAGTACATAATTATAGTATGCATTTGAACATTCTTAACTAACACACAGTCTCTCTCTCTCTCTCTCTCTCTCTCTCTCTCTCTCTCTCTCCTTTTCCATTTTTCACCTCTCCGTCCCCCCTCCCTTGTTGTTACGTTGCAAGTTTTGCTCACGCTATTTCTCATCTAGCTTCCATTTTGTTTTCACTCTCTCTGATCTGTATTTTGGTGCTTTTGTTTATTGTCTCCACTTTTTGCCTACATTCTCTTTATCTCACTTGGTTCTCTTTTTGTTCTCACTGTCACTACTTTCTTCTTACTTATTCATTTCTGGTTTGCATTTTTTTTACTTCGCTGCTTCCCTCGTGGTTCTGTTTTTCTCTCGCTTGTTTTTGCTTTTCTTTTGTTCTCACTCTTCCTGTCCGTGTTCTCTTCTTGCTCCAAATCATTCCCATGTTCATCCTTTTTCTCTCATTTTATTCCCTCCTCACCTCTTTTTCGTTGTACTTATTATCTAGCTCCTTTGGTAGTCTTGCAGTAAGGGGTTCTGAGGCTAGGGGGTGGAAGGTTAGTGGTCTCCACCATCTGGGATTAACTCCTCAAATAGGGCCTCATCTTTGTGTCCCTCAAAGCCATCAGAAACCACAGATTTTGCTTCATCATTGTCGGCAGAAACCAGTGCAGGTGCGCGAAAGGGAAGTTTATTTTTTTAAACCAAAAACGTGCTACAACGGCAGGAGTGTGGATTTTCACGTAGCTGTGATCATGAAAGCCGCTGGAACCAAGTGTGCTATAACCAAGGGGTCATTTATCGACTCTCTCCACTCATGGAAGTGATCCTCCACTCAGGGGTAAATAAGACCACTGTACAAAGTTGGCAGGTGTTATGGGGCAAGAAAAACACAGACTCGGAATATCACACCTAATCTTTTGGAAACGGATTATGCAGTGGAGGTATTATGATCTTTCAATGTTAGGTACCGGGAGAGAGGAACCCCGAGAATATTACGAGAAAATGAAGTACTGAGCCAAAAAATCTTGCCCCATTCAAAAATAGTTAGCCTTTTCAGAAATTAGGTGTGTCATAATCTCAGACTGGTGCTGCGATGGACACTGAAAGAAGCGTCCGCAAATGAGAAGGGTGACGTCATCCCTAAATGAGTGGATAGGACTAGATGTGCAGGTCATTGATGATAATAACGAAGAGTTGTTGACAAGACCAACACTGAGGAAAACCACTGTTGGTAGCTTTATAATAGAAACCGTAACCATCTACAACTGCAGCAATAGAAAGATCAAAGATGAAACTTTATAAGAGGCAAAGATAGAAGAACTGAAACTGTAAGAGAGCAGTTTTCATTGAATTATAATGGCCCTGTACTGTAAACATATTTCCTTCCTTATTGGATCCAACTGCTTGCATTACAGCATTCTGCCCCTTTAATTGTTATACTCCCATGTAGTCAGAAGTTAACAATATTATTTATCCAATTACACCCTTACCATATTACTCATTCATGTATCGACTCGCAGTATACCCAGACTACTTACAGAATATAATGTTCACTCCATTGTGTCAGGAGACACAATATTTCCACAGTGGAAGGGAAAATTGTAACCACCTGTAAACCAGTAGTACGTGAGTGTGTTCTAAGTACGGTGTACGTGACCTAATTCCCTTACCTAATGTCTGGTCTAGTTCAAATTCTGCCTACACAGTCTTTTTTCTAGAGAGAGAGATAGGAGCGGGTCGGCTTGCAGGCCAGAGACAAGAGTGGCGTCGTGGAGGCAAGACCTGTGCTGTTTTTATGTAAATACTTATCTGCAATATCGTCCAGGACTTGGGATTTACCTACAGTCAACAATTGGGGGACTAACATATGTACCAGACTAAGGTGAAGCCTATTAGATGTCAATTTGCCAAGTACAATGTCACTGGTTTCGAGAAATCCCGAAAGAAGGATGGCGATGACTTTGAACTGATGGTGAAAAGATTATCAGTGAAGCATCCCTAGCAAAGCCATACTGGAGGCAGGAAATGATACGAGAAGAAAGAGGGTTCAAAATCTTCCTGATATTGATATTTTCAGTGCCTTCTGAAATATAAGATACTGAAACAATTTCCCTAGTACTGGATTTTTATTTTGTTGTGGATGTATTAATTTGATTTAATTGTATAATTAATGAAATGTCTAAGTCCAAGCAAGAAATGACACCTTATTGACAGAGTTAGGGAAATAACAGGGGAATTAGTCGGAGAAGAACAGGGAGGATATAGGAAGGAAAAGGTTTTGTAGATCAGAAATTCATTCTTAAGTCTTTCTAGAGAAAGGAAAGAAGTTGTAGGCAACCTTCATGGATTTGGAGAAAGCATATGACAGGGTGAATAGACAAAGAATGTGGAAAGTATTAAGAAAATATGGAGAAAGTGGGAAGTTGCTGAATGCCTGAAGAATATGAATGAGGGTGTTAAAGCTGCAGTGAGTGTGGGTAATGAACTGAGTGGATTTTTCTGTTTGAAGGTTGGATTGAAACAGAGATGTGTCATGTCCCCATTGTTGCTCAATGTGTATATGGATGGGAAAAGAGGTACAAGGTAGGGCAGTTGATGTTAGATTGGCTCTGACGAGAAAGGGCAGTGTTTGGAAACTCCCTGTACTGTTGTTTTGCATATTATACTGTGTTGTTAAATGAAAACGAAGGGGAGCTGCAAGGCTTGGTGAATGAGTTTGGGAGAAGGTAGAAGAAACAGAATCTAAAGGTGAGTGTAGGGAAGAGTAAAGTTATGATCTTAGAGAAATGAAGTCACTTAATGTACAGTGAGGTTGGACTAGGAGGAAATGGAAACTGTGCATGCGTTTAAGTACTTTTTTTTTCTTTATGTTTCCTACTCTGGGCATAGGCTTCACAGCCGGCTACCAAGGCCCAGTAGTCCTCCTTCACGCCATTCACCTCTAGATGTCACTTGGGTAAGATGATGAGAAAGGATGGAAGTTTGGAGGGTGAAGTGATTGAAAGGGTACAACAAGGAAGAAAGATTGCTGGTTCTTTGAAAGCAGTGATAAGGAACAGGGAAGTCAACACGGAATTAAAAAAAAAGTCTCTGCATGACAGTATTGTGATACCACCTCTAACGTATGGAAGAAAAGCTTGGACCTTGTTGAAGGGACACAAGTCAAGAGTGAGAGCAGTGGGAATGAGTTATCTGAAAGGAGCATGTGCAGTCATGTGGAAAGACAGACTAACAAATATGGACGTGAAGAAGCATTGTGGTGTGGATGTGGATAAAGGAAGCGTTAGGAGAAATACATTGATGTGGTTTGGCCATATGGAGAGGATGGAGAGTGAGAGACTTACGAGAAGAGTGTATGTGAGTGAGGTGATGGGAGGGGGAGGGAGGCCAAGGATGAGATTGATGGATGGAGTGGAGAGGTATATGAGCGAGGGGAATGTGAGCTGAAAACAGGGCAGTGAAATGAAGGAGGACAGGGCGACATGGGGGCGATTTGTCTGTGGCCACCATTTACTGGATTAAGGTGTCTGGCAATAGATATCGTAGATAGAATTTTGAACATCTCATCCGAATCGTTTACTTCTGTTGCTAGGCGAACGATGCATGGTAAGCCGTCCTTTTTCATGAGAGGTGTGCATAAGTACACACACACACACACACACACACACACACACACACACACACACACACACACACACACACACACACACACAAGTATCGTGCAAGATGGGTCCGTTGATAAAGCTGGTAATGTCCCCAGATGATGAAACTGTTGTCATGTGAACGAATATATATTACAGTATAAATATTTACAATAGAGGAGATTGGAAATGTTACAGTGTAGCTATATACGAGTATATATATATATATATATATATATATATATATATATATATATATATATATATATATATATATATATATATATATATATATATATATATATAATCATCATCGTCATCATGGTCATCCACCACCACTGCAAGTCCACTGCTGAACAAAGGCCTCCCCCAGCCTTCTCTACCATTTTCTTGACCGAGCTCTGCCATGTTTTCCCTGAAAACTTCTTTATTTCTTCTCTCCACCTCCTGTCTGGCCTTTTTCTGGTATGATTACCTTCTCTTGGAGTCCAGTAGTCAGCCTCTTGCTCCATCGGTTATCCTTAATTCTTAGTACATTACCTGCCCACCTCCATTTTTGTTCTTTTCTAATTCTGTAATGTCTTTGACTTTGGTCTACTCTCTCACGCGAGTTGATGTTTTCCTGTCTCTTAATGATATTCCAACACTGACCTTTCCATTGCCCTTTGAGAATAAATTGGTTGGGTTACCATCGATTTTGTCAGTTTCCGGTCTCACAACCATAATGTCATAGCTGGAATTATACATAATTATGTTATATACCGTTCGTATCATACATACTAGCAAGCTGTTGTTCATGATGTCTCTATAATTACCGGAAGATTTCCATGTAACTGAAATGCGTTTTTTTATTTCGCTGTCATAGTTTTTGTTAATTATAGTATTTTCCCCAAGTTATTGTAGTCCACAACTTCTTCACGGATTTCGTCGTTTATTCTGATTACGCTCTTTAATGTACTTGATTTGATCAGTAGTTTTACCCTACCTTAAGCCCTACTTTGAGACCTTCTCTCTTCAGGTCATTTAACATTTCTTGCAATGTCTCTGCTGTTTCTTGGATTAGGACAGTGTCATCTGCAAATCTAAAGTAATGTAGCTCTTCTCCGTCTATGTTTACTCTTTTTTTTTTTTTTTCAGTCTAGCTTTCTGAAATTGCTTTATAGGCATAACATAAATAATTCTGGTGATATTGTATCTCCCTGCCACCAGGCAGGGACACTCGGCAACCTCGCGCGACCCATGCTAACCCGCGGCTTGTCCACTCACCTGTTAGCAACGGTCCTGCTCAGACATGGCTATGAGAGGTCTCTCAGAGGTCGAAATTCAAGCCGCCCTGGACGCCTTTACAGGCGATAGTGATTCCCCACTGGACGATGAGGTTGTTGATAAAGATTATGTGCAGCCAGAGGAGGAGGAAACCACCAGCAGTGATGAAGAAGTCCCGTCCCCCAGGAAGTGGCAGTACGTGACTTACCGTGCTGCTAGAGAGGGGCAGCCAGCCAAGAAACCACGTGCAACATCCTATGCCCAGCCCCAACGTGATGTGGAACCCGAATTCGATGACGAGGACGAGGACGAGGACGGAGTTGTGAGACGTGCTGCCACGTGGTATGGACGTGAGGTAATAACTCATCGTGGCCCCGAGCGCACACCACGTCGGAGGAGCAGGTATGGGCCTAGTATTTTGTTTGGGGAGTTAGGAAGTGCCGTGGAGGGAGTGGGGAGTAAAAGAGGAAGTGCAGGGAGGAGTATGGAAAGTGAGAGTGGCGTGAGTGAGTCATTGCTCTCCCTAGGTAGTGTGAGGCGGCGGGGTGTATCACGTGGGCGAGTGCGGGTGCGTTTTGTATCAGGTGGTGTTGTGATGGAGGGGGAAGGTGGGAAGGAACCACTCCCAAGCACATCTTATGCTCCCCAATATCCCCTAACACGTGGGCGAGCTAGGGTGCGTGAAAAATCACATGGTGTTGTCATGGAGGGGGAAGGTGGGGAGGAACCACTTCCCAGCACATCTTATGGTCCCCAATATTCCCCAACTTCATCCCCACAGCCCCCTAATGTTCCTCAAGGCCGTAAGGGTAAGGGAAAGGGAAAGGGTAAAAAAGGCAGAGGGAAGAGGAGTGAGAGTGGGGAAGCCCTCCACACTCCTTCTCCCCAACCTCCCCCACCAGGATCTCCTCCCTACCCAGACGAAGGCGGTGATGGGGATGATGGGGACGAGGGATTTGTGGGATGGAATTGGGAGGATGGGAGTGATTTTTCTCCCTTCATTCACCCCTTCACTGAGCAGGGGCGCTCTGGCTCCAATGCTCCCGAAATTCACCGTAATTCCACCATGTTGGATTTTTTCCACCTGTGTTTTAGTAAGGCATTCGTGGAGCAGATTGTTTACCAAACCAACCTTTTTGCAAGCACCCAGCGCCTTGAGAGTGAAAGATTGGGAACAAGGAGTAGGCATTCTATCATGTATAATTACCCTGTCTCTCTTTCAGAAATGTTCCCATTTTTTGCCCTGGTACTTTTGATGGGTATTACATGAAAAAACAGAATTCCGGCTTACTGGACAAGGGACCCTGTTATGTTTACACCAATATTTGGACAAGTGATGAGCCATAATCGGTTTCAACAAATTCTAAGTCGCCTCCATTTCTACGATGCTGATGATCCTGCAAATGCAAACGACACAGATAAGATGAGGCGATTAGGTTGGTCTTTGATCACCTGAGGGACACCTTTCGTTCGTCATTTTATCCCTATAGAGACCTCATCATAGACGAGAGTCTCGTGTTGTGGAGAGGTAATATTTCATTTAGGCAGTATATACCCAGCAAAAGGCACCGTTTTGGGTTCAAGATCTTTGTTATGTGCGACTGTAGGACTGGATACGTGCAAGACATAGTCTTGTACACCGGTGCACAGACAGACATAATAGAAGATCGGAGTATTGGACTGTCGGGAGCAGTGGTAAAGACAATAATAGAAGACTACCTTCATCGTGGTCACGTCCTCTACCTGGACAATTGGTACACTAGCCCTCTTCTTGCTCGTTATCTTCACATGCATGAAACGGGAGTCTGTGGAACCGTGAAGGTGAACCGGCGTCACATGGCCAAGGTAGGGCGGAAACTTGACAGGAATGAGGTTGTCTTCTTCAAAGCCAACAACATCCTTGTAACTGTGTGGAACCATAATAGAGAAGTAAGCCTCTTGTCAACGGTTCACCGCCCCTTGATGCACCGTACTGATTCCGTTGATTACCGGAGCGAGAACAGGCGTCACATTTGGAAACCTGAGTGTGTCATGGACTATAACATAAACATGCGCCTGGTGGACCAGTCAGACTCCATGATATCGACGGTAGAGTGTGCCAGGACCACGATGAAGTGGTATAAGAAACTGTTCTTTCACTTGCTAGACATCACTGCTCTGAAATGCCACCACCTTCACACCATGACAACAGGAGTTCAGGAAACCTTTGAAGGGTTTGTGAGGGAGCTCACAAAAGAGATGTTTGCACGTTATGCTGTTGAAAGGCCCCAACATCGCACCCTCACTGCCCCTATTGCCCAAACTCCCCTGAGAATATCCGGCCGCCATTTCCCCACTCCTATCCCTCCCCAGCCAAACAGACCTAGGCCCCAACGCAGGTGTCACGTGTGTAACAATTCCCGGGTGAGACTCACCACACAGAGGAAGGACACCCGCTATGAGTGCGTGCAGTGTGACGTGGGTCTCTGTATTCACCCATGTTTCAGCGAATATCACACGTTGATGCCATTCTGATATGGTGTCAATGCGATAGGATGCTGAAACTATGAAGTAAATGCGAGAAACAGACGCTCAGTGAAATTATCAGTCATGTTGATCTGAAAATATTAGTATAAAGTGCATACGGGTATAACATAAGTGCAAAAATTGTATGTAAGTGTATAAATATGCTGTAAGTGGAAACATACCTAGCGAGGGTTTTATGATGTGATATTCTGTCGCTCAGTGCAATAAATAAGGCCCGTAAATATGTAATTATTATTATTGGAAATGCTAACGGGTATAATATAAGTTCAAATTATTGTAAGCGCTGAAATATTTTCTATGTCAAAATATTCCTAGCATGTGTATAGAGATGCGATATCCTGATGCTCAGATGAAAGAATAAGGCCCGTAATTATGAAAATAGAAGTCAACAAGTGGGAAAGTGTGTAATATATGTGAAGAATTAGTATGAAAGTGTTTGAGTATTATGTTGGTTGAAACATTCATTGCGAGGGTATTTTCATGCGATATTCTGACGCTCACATGAATATATAATGCCAGTAAGTATGTATAGTGCAGTATAGGGGTGTACACGTGTGTAATATAAGTGGCAAAGTATAATTGGAGTGAATAAATAAAGTAGATGATGAAACACGAGTGTTTGAGATTGTGCTTGCTAAGTGAATATGCGCTAGCATTTCGCTAAATGCCCTCGTAATGAATGTAAATAATTGAAAACATTTACAGTGGTGAAGGAAAGGTTCTATGTAAAGGAAAAAATAATAGGAAAGTGATAAAACAATTGGGTATGTTGAAATACGAGTCATAGCGAGTGTGCTTGGTAAGCCGATGTGCGCTAAACTTATGCTGCATGTCATCATAATGAATGAAAACATCTGAAAACATTTACAAACAGTAAAAATTGGTAAAATGTCATTGAAACAGAAGTATACAAGTAGAAAAAATGATATGTTGATTGATACAAGAAACTTAGCATATAGCATGTTATGACTCGGACCTAACTCGCTATGCTCGCACGATGGTACAATGCTTATTTTTCATATATATGTGTCTGAAATCCATTATACTGCTACTGTTATTGCTTATTAGTTCAAATTCAATAAATATAGGGGTGTTGTGTGTTGTTTCTCCCATTATTTCCTGCCATAGAAAACGTGAGCGCCTCACACGTCAATGATAGAATACGATACCTGGCGCAGGGGACCTCACCTGTTCTGACCACTTATGGACCACGGTAAGCCCTTTCTTGGTGATTTTCCTTCGTTTCTCAACCAAAGCGGAAGTTTTAGCCCAAAATAATTTTTTCCAAAATAGCTCGGGACTGGGGGATGTCGGAGGTGCGGAAAACCTCGGGACGTGACGCGTTAAGCACCAAATGTTTGGCTGTAGGAATGTTTGGCAAAATTTCGTGAGTAATACTGACTGTGCAACTTTAAGGAGATATTCCTTATGTCTTTTTAGCTTAAATTCCTTACCCTATTGACATGAAAAGACAATACTTCGGCTCCCGATTCATTCCATCACACTTTGTGACTCTCTCCATATCCTCTCCATATTCTGTGCTACAGCTGATCGTTCAGGATGGAGAGATAGCCGTTTAGTCGTGCTAATCTCTTGCTACAGGTTAGGTTCAGAATGGGGAGATGGCAGTTTTAGTCGCGCTAGTTTCTTGCCACAGCTGAGCTTCTAGGATGGAGGGATCACATTTTTTAGTGATGCTAACCTCTTCCTAGAGTCAAGGTTCAGGATGGGGAGATAGCAGTTTTAGTCGTACTAATCCACTGCTATCGTTAAGGTTCCAAATGGCTAGGTAGCTGTTAAGTAGTGTTAATCTCTTGTTACAGCTGAGCGTTCACATTGAAGAGACAACAGTTTTACTTATGGTAATCTCTTGTCACAGCATAGGTTCAAAATGTTAATCTCTTGCTGCAGATGACCATTGACGATTTAATGATGGCAGTTTTAGTCCAAATTAAAGTACACTGTATAGCTGACAACACGCACATGGAAGCAAAACACCGAATGTATTTCTGTGGCGAGGCTTGGGTCACGCTAGAAAACAATCATTACCACTTTCACTGAGTGCGGTGGCTCTTTCCTGTCCCCCAGCACAGCTCCCTGCTGGGCCTGGCTCATCTAAAAGTCTGAACTCAGTTCCAGGTACTGCAGTTTTACCCAGGCCATCCAGCTGGCCACGCCTACTTCCGGTGATCATGTCTTTTACTTTGTGGCTGGCGTGAGAACATTAGTTACTCAGTTGGTGTAGTGCTGCCACGGGAAGAGGACGTCACGAACAGTGAAGAGAAGCAAGACCCCATCTTAGTGGCTACAGTCTTTAGCAGTTCTATGGCCCCAACATCTCCCCACCGAGTTGGTGATCGGCAATAATGGACGTCAACAGTGCAAATTGCAGTGCCTTGAGTAGCTGAGCCGCCCAGTCTCTTCACAGCCACAACTCCATTTGCTTCACTGACCAGTATTTTCTTTCTGTGTTTTCTAGGTTTAAGATTGTTAGCGATTTGTTTGAGTGTGTGGATGAGTGGATTTACTTTGCTTGAGATTGAATTTACTTGCTTAGGTTCCCTCATAACATGAATTTATTTTGTTGTAACTACTAAATTTACAGTTCTCTTCCTTGAGCTCGATTAAATGTAATAATCGTGTTTGATTTCTCCATATTCTTACTTATTCTGCTTACTCTCAGTTTGCACAAGTTTATTTGTTATTAGTCACGACTGGTTGTTAAGCCAGTTCTTTAATATTTATTCATAAATCCCTTGTGCCAGCCAGGAGTTAGCACCAGCAAGAATATGTCTTTATTTTTATTAATTATCGATTGTCAGGGTTAGGAACATTTCTCAGAGGCCACCAGTGTAAGAACTTACTACTTGCTTCCATAGTCGATTCCTCTGTGACAACTGACGATGTATTTGTAATTTAATTCATATTTCAGATCCCCCCTTGACATCTGGCGACCTCATTCCAGGATATGAACTGCTAGCATTAAAGTTAGAAATAATAAAATCACTCAATCATAGCTAGTTATTATTTATAATCGTCACAGTTTATAGGCACTAGCTTACTGGAGCTTATTAATTCTGCTGTATTAATTTTATGTAAAGGTCTTTTCCTAGCCAGTTGTAATTTTTTGTTTCTCTTTCCTTACCAGTTTTCATAGATAAAATTGGTCTCCATCAGCCTATGCCTTTATTATTGATTTTCGATTATTAGTATTCGACTGCGAAACAGCAATCAGTATATCAGTTTTTAGTTCATTCAGTCTCATGTTGAGTTAGCACCATAGCAATTAGTTCATACTTACAGGAAGCCAAGGATATAGGGCTTACAAATCCACAGAAAATTAAAGACTATATGCTCTCGTGGTACACTTATGAATAGCGCTCGAGAGTGATGCTTGTGAAGAGTGTAAAATTCAGCGAGAGAAACGTGAGAGGGAACGTGAACACGAGTGTTCTGAGCGCAAGGCACTTGAGAAACAAGAGCTTGAGGTGTTGAAGCTCAAGCAAGACTCCTTGGTTTAGGGCACATTTGGTGTGGTTGATCCGATCTCCACGAGAGCTCTCCCAGCACTTGTTTTGGCAACCCCGCCCCTCAGGCTTCCTTTGTACAAGGAATTCGAGCGAACCGAGGCAATCATAGCTCGTTTCAAGGACATGGCACAGCTGTACCAGCTGGACAATGCAGCTAAACGGCCCCAATTTCTTAGCTTGATTGAGGGCCCTGCCCTTGATATCTTCCACAGAATTTGTGGAGACGATCTCACCTATGAAATGATGAAGGCCACACTCATCAAAGCGTGCAGTCTCACTGTTCATGATGCCAGGAGTCAGTTCACGAGGGCGCGTCTCGAAGAAAAGGAGACTGCTGTCCAGTTCCTTGACCGTCGCGCCACTTACTTAGACATGTGGATAGAGACAGACGAGATCCCTCGCACTCGAGAGGGGATAATTGACCTTATGCTGCGTATGTTGTTAAAAAAGTCATGGCCTGCTGTGCTTATGTCTCAGGAAAAGTTTTGTCAAGTAAAGGATGCCAGCCAAATGGTGGAAAAGGCTGATGCTTTCTTCACCGCGTATGGGTGCCAAACTCGTAAGCAACAGTCCTGCAACAGGAGAGATACTGCCAGGGAGACTAACAGTATGACGATGTGGTCTTGATAAATTTTACTCGGTTACCATAGACTTAAGCTGCCATACAGTCAACAAAGGCGGTGCAGTTCAGGCAAACTGTTCATCGATCCTGAGATTTAACTCCATATTCTAAGTGACGTGGCAGGTTTTGTAGCATTTGTTCCACGGCGATTTATTTTCTATAATAACCATTTGCTTTCCCTTGTCAGATAATTACAATGTTTTAATATCAACACATATAAATAACAAGCAACAGGAATATAAAATGTGCAGAATGAATTGCTAAGGAAGGCGTCTTATGAATTCTCCCCAGCCTCTTCGAATGTGAGCTTTATATACCAATCAAGTAGGTGGTGACGACCGTCATTCATTCATTTGCTGAAGTGCTGTCTACTTCTTCTTTGATCTTTATCATTCTATTTCTGTATCTGCTTTCCCTTTTTGCTATTTTTTCAAGTCTTCCTCTTAATTATTATTATTCATCATTTCACTTCAGCTGGCCCTACGTTGAATGACAAGCCTAATGGGGTCTTGCAAACCAGGAAACCATTTACAGTGCTGTGGAGCCTATTGTGGTGTCCCTGTTAACTGGATGAAGAGACACATATGCGCAGTCCATCCAGGAACCAAAACTTTACATTCATCCCCGCGCCTTGCTGTAGTGAGACAGTTGCTTCCCTCTGGTTGATGGGTCTGTTTGGGCAGAGACACTGCAACAACAACAACCGGGCTGGGAGAGTGTGGAAGGGAGAGGTGGGGGGAGATAATGCTGGAAAGGGTTGGTAACAAGAGCAGGGTGGTGGTGGTGTGATTTTGTGTGAGTCCTCTGTATTGTTATGGTGATCAACAAGATAACCGGTCTCCTGCCACCCATCCTTCCATCCACTCACAAAATCCACTATCGGCCCTGCCAATTGCTCACCCACCCACCAACCCATCCCATCCATTCACCCACCCCTCCCACCATGCCCACAACACCCACTTTCCTATCCATTGACAAATCCACACCACACATCTATCCACCAACCAACCCATTCACTTATTCAAGGTTCACCAGCAGGACGATATGTAAGTTCACACACACACACACACACACACACACACACACACACACACATTGGTAACAAGAGCAGGGTGGTGGTGGTGTGATTTTGTGTGAGTCCTCTGTATTGTTATGGTGATCAACAAGATAACCGGTCTCCTGCCACCCATCCTTCCATCCACTCACAAAATCCACTATCGGCCCTGCCAATTGCTCACCCACCCACCAACCCATCCCATCCATTCACCCACCCCTCCCACCATGCCCACAACACCCACTTTCCTATCCATTGACAAATCCACACCACACATCTATCCACCAACCAACCCATTCACTTATTCAAGGTTCACCAGCAGGACGATATGTAAGTTCACACACACACACACACACACACACACACACACACACACACACACACACACACACACACACACACACACACACACACGCACACACACACACACACACACACACACACACACACACACACACACACACACACACACACACACACACACACACACACACACACACACACACAGGTGAGATGGCATCTAGTATAGATTAGATAATATATACTGGTAGGCATATTAGCAAAAACATCGTAACTTGTTTGACAAATGTTACCCTTTGAGTGTAAATGCCCATACAGGTACTTCCTTGCTAAGCAGTTGCTAAAGGCAGCAGAGCTCTGTACAGGCACCATGGCACCGCAAGGTGTCGCAGTATCCCGCACCGGGGTGCGATTGTGCGGTATAGCAGGTAAATCCTTGCCGATGCAGTTCCATTCTCTGCGAGTGTGCTGCGGGTACAGTTGTATTTTCTCCACTGTGGTGCATGTGCGGAATTTGTAGAGTTAGTATGAATGAAACAGGGTGTTTAGTCACACCACAGAAAATTGTAAACGAATGTGTGCTGGTATTGCATACCACTACATGTATTCACTCAGTCTTTATCTATTCCTCTATTCAGTGGCAATCACCATGCAGCCTCGCCACACCTGTCAATGCTCCTGGGATTTCTTCCCCAGAAGCAGGCAGGGTTAACTGTCCATTAGATTCCTACCAAGGATGGTTAAGCCAGATTAAACTCGCCAGCAAGGAGGGGTTAGCCGTACAGTAAATCCTTACTAAGAATGTGATTAGGCCGGCTTAAACTCACCAGCTAACTCTGGTGACCGGACATACCTCTGGGCAGTTAAGCCCATTATAAGCACATAACACTTCACAGTCAGTCTCACACATGTTCACTGGCACCCACTCCTCTCACAGTCGTCCATACCCTCGTACCATACCGCTTGTTGTAACTTATCATTAATACTAAGCCTACAGTTGCAGTACTGAGTGTTTATGTTGTCCTGTGTATAAAAATCAGTAGAGCTGCATTCGTAATATGCCAAGGTAAGTGATGGTCTTGATATTATTCGCATTTAGAAATGGTGGAATAGATACTAGTCATTGTACCTTACCACTCTAAGTGTATGGGAAATTAGGGAACTACAGTATTAAAAGGAGAATATCGCATAAGGTCTGTGAGTCTGTAATGTTTCGCCAGACAGAGAGATATGAGAGTCCATGCATCAACAGACTATGTAAGATGTCAAATCCATCGCTTTCCCAAAAGTCTGAGTCCCACTGAAGACTGAGCAACATTATGCACCAAATTTCTCACCCCTTGCTAAACGCATCTCCATGTCTGCTTATGAATACGATGACTTCCCAGGTGATTCTGAGCACACGTCAGTGAATTAGAAGCGTATCAGAAAATTTATACTCAGACGTGTTCCATTCCCATTCTGCAGAAAGGGAGATCCAACTCTCGGCACTTTCTGGGACTGTACGTAATGTTCTGTGTTTGGTGGCCACCAGTCCACCTAGTGAAATAATTTTTAGTCTCATTGGACATGTAGTGTCAGGTAGGATGACGTGCCTCAAACCATCCTGTGTCGATGATATTTTATTCATGAATTCAAGCATAAAAGCTTAGGATAAAGAAAATTAGGAATGCAAGTAAGAAAAGCTATATGAACATGGTTTGCAAACTTCCACAATCGTGTCAAAATTGCTAAATGAAAGCCTAAAAAATATTACATAACCGTATTGCATTAAACTCACTGGAATCGTTTTATGTGTAAGTTTGTCCTCTCCACATCATAGTCTAATTTTGAAGCATGTAAAGGATGGTGTTGATTGTAAATGCATGATTTGATTACTTAAGTCCAGCGGTCTAGTATGTGGATATATGACTGAAAAGCAAATTGTGCTATTCTATTCTGCTGGTACGGTGCGGGTTTGGTTCCATGTGTTGCGGGTGCTCTGTGGGTGTGGTTCCATGTTATGCGGGTGTGGTGCGGGTGTGGCTCCATGTGTTGCGGGTGTGGTGCGGGTATGGTTCAATGTTTTGCGGGTGCGGTGCGGGTGTGGTTCCATGTTTTATGAGTGCAGTGCGGATGTGGTTCCACGTGTTGTGGGTGTGGTGCGGGTGTGGTTCCATGTTTTGTGGGTGTGGTCCTGTGTGGTTCCATGTGTTGTGGGCGTGGTTCCATGTGCTGTGGGTGTGGTACAGGTGCAGACAATGTCTTGCTGGTGCGGTGCAAGTGCGGGTCCAAGGCAGCTAAAATTGTGCGGTTGTGGTGCAGATGCGGTTCTCACACTGCGATTGCAGTGCAACCACTCTTAACGGCAGTGACTGCCCTCACATGAAAGTTCTTGTATATTCTATTTTACTCTGAACTGAGAGTTCCTTTTGGTCACTATTTGCTACTTCAACTGTTACACTGATGTTATCATATCCGTCATCTCTCTTGCCAAAACATTCATTACTTTAGTTCCTATTACACTGAAAGGTCACAGCATTTTGAGAATTTTGTAGGGGTTACTCAGTTGCCGGGAAAAGAAAAGTCATCAACAGTCTTCCAGGATAAGTCTCCTCAACATATTTTTAAATCCGTACCATGCTAGCGATGTAGATCTGTGTCTCCTTCAAAAATTATGGTGATGTAGATCTACGTCCTGCAGCACTTAGAAGTCATTGCAAGCAACCAAGGTAAAATAGAAGGTAATATCGTATCTCGCTAACTTCAGACATTTCTCCGCTACACGTACGACACTGATCTAGGTGCACAGAAGACGAGTGAGTCTCCACAGGCTCACAGACGCTCTGCTTTGTCCATAACCTTGAAGATTTCAGAGGTCGAATTTCACCAACTTAAGTCAATTCAACCCACTTTCTGGCTTTGGTGATTACATTTATTAGTGCTAGGGATCTCATATTGATGTATTAAGGCCATTTACCAACAAAAAATATAATCCAAAAACGGTTCACAAGCCCACAATAACCTCGAAGATTTCAGAAGTAGAGTGGCACCAACCTGACTCGATTCAACCAAGTATCTGGCTTTAGTGTCTACTTTTATTAGTGCCAGGGATCTTATATTGATGAATGAAGCCCATTTACCCAGAAAAAAAACGGTAACTTGGCGCTGGGCTACAATCATGACGTTTACTGCAAGTGTGACTAGCCTCACGGATCCCTCAGTGACATTTTGTGAGGAAGAATCCCTAATGACTCTTCAGATGGAAATATTAACGAGACTCCATAAAAGACATTCTCAACAATTAAAAAATATTGTGTTTTGTCCACAACATACTGGTAAGAGATGTGCTACAAAGCCTCTGTCTTACGAGAATACATCCGTCAAGCAGGTAGTTTAAAATATCAGTGGTGGTGAAGGGAAGAGAGACAGGAACACCACCATTATGTGTGTATTTATGTGTGTTTGTGGTGCAGTCCAAGAGTAAGTATTCAAGACACAAAGCATTGATAAAACTGAGACTAGACTGATCGGATTTGATTTAAAGAAGTACTGCTATTACAGTTGGCAAGTCTGTCAGTTGGCAGCACTGTACAATACCCACATGGAGATGGCGGCCAAGAAATAATAGTCACCATGCTGGAGCGGTGGTACAAAGAATGCTTCGGTCCAGTAATATGATTTTTGAAAGCTACAAATGTATCTGCAGTGCAAATTCATCGTCAGTTGGTTGAAGCCTAAGAAAACGAAGTGATGAGTCGTCACATGTAAATCTGAGGGTTGGGCACCAAAAACATTATGAAGCCTAACTGATCATTAAAATAATCAGTATGTATATAACAGAAAATGTTTCTGTCTGTCTGTCTGTCTGTCTGTCTGTCTCTGTCTCTGTCTGTCTGTCTGTCTGTCTGTCTCTCTCTCTCTCTCTCTCTCTCTCTCTCTCTCTCTCTCTCTCTCTCTCTCTGTAAATTAACCTAACCTTAATTAAACCATGGTAATTTAATCTCATTTAACGAATTCCCTAGGAATTACACGAATTCCCTGTAACACATAGAGAGAAAGAGAGAGAGAGAGAGAGAGAGAGAGAAATGGGCAGGCAGATACGTATGAATGATTCTGTGCTTACGAATGTATTAACAAAGGCATACAGTATATTTATAGTGTCTCAGAACTTTGGTAACGACTTCAAAAAATTGTTGGGATGATTTTGAGGAAAAGGATATGTTACATTAACATGAGTCCAATTCTAAACCGTATCGGAGATACAGTTATTTATAAGTCTGTGGATTTATTATGATAGGAACTCTTCACACATAAGGCACACAGTAATTGAAGCTCCATAACAGCTGAAGGTGGACTCGTGCTGATATATCATTTTTCCTTATACTTAGCCCAATAATTGCGTCCTGAAGTTATTACTTCAGCATTTGGAACAGCACATGCTTCCATGTCTGCTGTGTCGGAGCCGGGTAATCATAGCAATCTGTGAAGTGTTGTCATCACGGGAACGTGTAACCTTGGACTAGACGGCTTTTTGCTGTCATCACTGTGACTAACTGTTTTATCTCAAGTATTAATTCAGTGTCCTGTAACCATCATTGCATTACACTGACATCATCCAAATTTCCATCAGAAAATCTAACTAGTAATAAAAATAGTTTGCAGATTCTAAAGAAATATATACCATTCGTACGAGCCATATAGTACCTAGACAATTATGGCAGAAAAACCTGGGTTGTTCAGAAATATTTGTGTTCTTCAGACGTCAGTGAGGTTTACCCGAGATCAAACGAATAGGTAAGGTTTACCCACCAATACCTTTGCTGACTTCACTGGCTGTGTGGATGTCAACTAGCTGCTGTCTTTGAATGAGGAGTGCTTAAAACTATAAACAAGATATTCACAAGGAATTTAACACCTTTGCCTCAAGACAATAGAACACCTGGAAATTTGGTGTGTGTGTGTGTGTGTGTGTGTGTGTGTGTGTGTGTGTATGTGTGTGTGTGTGTGTGTGTGTGTGTGTGTGTGTGTGTGTGTGTGTGTGTGTGTGTGTGTGTGTGCCATTATTCTACACATCACAATTGTTTGCGAGGGCGATAATGTTGTTGGCGACGAATTCGCATTTGTTGTTGTTCGGCCATCTTGCCTCCCCTACCACTTGTGAGAAGCTTTTAAGTCCTTGTATCAGCTGCCCACCATTCCTAACTGGGCCCCGAGATGTGGGAAGTCACAGCGCTAACGTGTTTTTATAAATACTGTAGCTCTTGGGATTTCTTCTGCCTTTAGGGGCACTCTTAAGGATTTATGAGTCATCCTAAGGGCTTAAGATCTTAAATAAATACCAGCTTAAAAATCCAATATTTGAAAACGTTGATCACTAAGCTACTTTATTTACTTCTTGTGCTGGTAGTTTCATATTAAAATTATCTGAAATAATTACTATAAAAAATAACATCTACAAGAAAACTTAGAAGAGCATCAGCACATTGCTTGAATATTCATCACCATCAATCATCCTACGCTATATTAAATCGTCTGGCGGTAGCTGGAATAAAATATCAAACGAACATCATCATTAGGCCCTTCAGTCCGAGCAAGGAATTTGTTACACTGTGGCTATCTCAAAACTGTACTCAGCTAACTTGGGAGTTGTCGATTCGGAGAGTGTGCTATATCATTCATTAACTCCTTCAATGTTAGGGCGCTCTGCCAGGGGGAACGAAATTGTGAGGCAACAGCAAGAATATACAGCAAGCAACATGTCAGGCAGTGGGGGATAAGACTCATGTGTTATCATCTGTAAGTCTACTGACCTTGGCTCTTATTCTCATGGGTTAAGGCAGCTTCCTGACACGTCCTTTAGCGATTTAGTTTTGAATACGGATGGTTAATATCTATATGTACGTTATTTATGAATATTATTGCGATAATGGAAGGATTTGTATGATACAGAAAAGGACAGTAAGGTGTAATAAACAAAATAAATCGATTAGGAGAGGGCATTGGGAAGCCTCCTCAACCGACGAGAATACGGGACCTGAGTTTTGCCGTAGGGTATGCCACTCAGTTAAGTCAGTTGCCAAGCGGCGGTAATAAATCATCATTGTGACTGGCAAGTTGGTTAGAGTTAAGTGCTTGTGTTATCGTAAGCTGCGAGCAATGTCTAATACTTATGCTAATTTAGTGAATTTATTCTAGATCTACTGTACAGATATTAACGAAATCCAGCTATATCATCAAACACTTCTACAAAATGTTAGCAATATTCCAATGATTTTAGGGTCCTGTCAAACGATTTTCTAGATTTGGAAATTGTTTTATCTCGGTCTGTTTGGTTGTTTTTTCTTTGTCGGTCAGTCCGACTGTCTGTTAGTTAACAACTCTACCCGAAAATTACTGGTGCGATTTTGACTAAAATTACAGGAATAATGGGATATGACCTTCTGACCATCTCATTAAATTTTGGACCAAATTGGGCCAAGGCCCATCCTGTAGGCTCAATAAATATAATTTTTAAAAAATCGGCTTTTCACCGTAACTACATTCATTTTCGTCAAGGTCCATCTTTCAAATCTGCATCCTGTAACATGCTTCATTTCATCATGGGGGTCACCCCCTAGTTAGCTGTAGGGGAGTCAATGTTAGGTGGGTCGGCCCTAAAATTTCAAATGTAGCTTACATAAAATCGTCAGTTTTAACCCGATTCACTCAAAATCTGATATGTAACATCTTTGACTAGATATGCTGTTGTGTTTATACGTCAGATCTAAATGACTTTCAGGGACGAGTTTACTGTGCCTTGGCACCGCTTCTTGTTTAATATTTGGTGTCATTGTAGCTCTATGCTAGAGCAAGTTTAGCAGCATTTGTAGCTTTGGATTTGACATCACCGCTCTCTAGCCCATCGTCCTTACTAATGTATTTTTCCTGTTACACCTTATCATACTTTATACAAAATTTTCGGTATATTATTGTTCTTGTTAAATGAAATTCTTAGGCGAGGTCTTTCGAACCATATGGATGAAATAAACTTCACTAATCTGTTCATTTCGAAAGGTCTTTCCTAAATGCATTAAATTAACCAGAGTTAGCAAGAGTAAATATAGTACGTCATCATAGTGAAGGGATTAATATTATGATGTATGTTTTTTGTGCCTTTTAAATATTGTCACTGCTTGCAGAAGTAACTGTAAATGAACAAATTTTTAGTCACTGCCATTAACCCTATCGTTATTAGATCTACTTCTTGCAGCTGACGGACGATTTTATTCATTTAAGGGAAGATTTCTCGCAATGAAGAGCTTACTGTAAGATTTCGCTCCATTTACAGCGAAAGGTATTTATTTACTTTAAAAAATCTTACTTAATCTATTTAGTTTGATCCAGAATGATTACTCCGTCCGCACCGATAACGTGTTTTTTCCTTATATTCTCACTACTTACAGACCTTCCTATATAGTTTGGCAGACATTTCGAGATGGTGGATTCAGATATCACCTCCACTTTCTATCACTGCAGGGACTCTCTCCCAACATTAACAATAATCATCTTGTGGTAGTGTCAGGACTCCATATTATAATTACAAATCATAATAGATAACATGATGAATAGATAGATAGATAGATAGATAGACAGATAGAAGCAGCAAGTCAGGGGATGAAACAGGTAGTGTGTCAGCGAGAATCGAGCAATGGTAAACATGCTTACACACTCTAACTCAAGGAATGCTTGATAGGCACACGAACAATGCCTCGTGACCATACACACACATACACACATACTCACACACAGGCTTCTAGAACATTCAACAACAGTGTAACACACGTGACACGACCCCTGCTACACCAGAATTTAGGAAGCAGAGCTCAGAAGGAGGTTAGCCATAGAACCGACAGGTAGTAGGAAGAAGGAGGCTAGCAACTAGGGTGAGAGAGAGAGAGGGAGAGAGAGAGAGAGAGCAAGACAGGAGGTAGCTCGCGGACTCTATACTTCACTCGTGTGTGAGAGACTGTTAATATTTCCAAGAGAAATAAAAATAGTCCCATACTCATCTTTACCTCTCCTGTCATTGCATGACAAAAGGAAACGAAGATTATCTACTTACAAAACTACTCACGTATAACAACCGCTCGTCCACGAGTCTAATATATGTATAACTGATCTACAAAAGTTCACTACAAGTTTCTACAAAGTTATTGTAAGATATGGCGGCAGTGAACGTACGAACCTCGTCTACGAATCTACAGAGAGTTTCTACAAAAGCAGGTGAGACTCTAACCAAGATTAGCTTCAGTTCTACAGTGAATTCCTACAAAATACAAGCAACAAGCCTACGAGTCTACAAGCCTACGAGCCTACAAGCCTACGAGTCTACGAGTCTACAAGCCTACAAGCCTAAGAGCCTACGAGTCTACGAGTGTATAGTTGATTCTACATTATCAAGATTGAAAACAAAAAATACCTCTTACAACCAACAACTTACAACCAGCTCCTGACAGTATTCTCTCCAAGCCCCTCTCCGTCTACCAGATCATCACTTTGATGTAGTTTAACAAAATATTGATACAAACAATCTTGCAATTTCTACGACGAACCAACGAACTACAACCATTTATGATCAACTACAAGTAACAACTCTACGAGTCGTTTGTATAATCTTCTACACACACCTACAAGTAGCGGCAGTCTTTATCCCACGAGTAAATCACAAGAAAAAAGGACCGAGAATACATCGAGAAAGAAAAACAAAACAAACAAACGGAGAGTGAGACACGACTCACAACTCACAACCATCTGACCTCACCCTCCTCTCTCTCTCCTACCTCCACCCAACCTCCACCGTTGACGCAGGAGTGCGAGAAGGTCAAGACAATGAAGCAAATACCAAGCCCATATTCAAAACTCATCTTACTCACTCATCTTCACTCAAGTTACTGATCGCTACTCATTCACTCACCACAGCTACAAGTGTGGGAACCAAGATTATCTACTTACAAAACTACTCAGTATAACAACCGCTCGTCCACGAGTCTAATAGATGTATAACTGATCTACAATACACACTACAAGAAGCTCACATAGTTATTGTAAGAGTAGCACTTGAAGGCATCATCTCCTGTACCTTGGACAAATTGCAAAAACATAATAACAAATCCTTCATTCTGTAGAGGAAGTCAAGTTCTTGTATATGATAAAATGCATACAATGTTACCTGTGACAAGAGCGATTCTGCCTGTGAGTGTGCATGACGATGTGGTGGTGGTGGTGGTGTCTGCTGACGCTGCCATTGCGGCTGTTGACACACTACTGCACTGACAGTCTCACACTGGCGGAAGGCTAATCCGTGTGTGTGTGTGTGTGTATGTGTGTGTGTGTGTGTGTGTGTTATTAGTGATAATGTGAAGAGGCGGTGTGTGTGTGTGTGCGTGTGATATATATATATATATATATATATATATATATATATATATATATATATATATATATATATATATATATATATATATATATAATAGGAAGAAGGGGTGTGGAGAAGGAGAAAGAAGGAGGAAAAGGAGGTAAGTAGGAGAGGGAAAGCTGGTGGCCTGGCCACCATGATGAGGAGTGTATCTGAGTTTTATTGTTTGTTCCATATATCTGGGTTGGGTGTGCAGTTTTGTCGTTGATATAGTATTGTGTGTTGTCTTTTTATTGATGTAGCATTATGTAATGTCTTTTTAGCTAGCTAGCTATTTTTTTCATCCGTAAAGAGGGTCAGGGGTTCTCGATTTTTTTTTTCTAGACTACTTGGGAACTTTTTATGATATCTTGTGATGTTTTCTAAGTGACCTGTATGTTTCGTTTTGTTGTCGGTGTAGTGTTTCCCATATTTTAACTTCTTGTTTGTGTAGTCGTATGTTTTGTGATTCTGTGTTAGTCAGCTCGTTTATCTGTCTTGTTGTGTATGTGTAACGGAATCTGTTATGTAGCCCATCCTAGAGCTTTGTTTTGTGTGTTTTGTAGTTTTTTATTTTTATTCGAATGATAGCAATGTGTGTTGAGCGAGAGATGGTGATTGGGAATACGCTGTTTGAGAAGAAAGATATTTATAAGTATACATGGATGAGACAGGAGGGTGGAAGGGTTGTTGATAGAGCTTTGATGGATTATGTGGTTGTGTCTAGGAATGTAATAGGAAGATTGTTGGATGTGAGAGTTCTGAGAGAGGAGGGTGGAGTATTATGTCTGACCACTACCTGGTGGAGGGAAAGTTAAGAGTAGGTAAGAGATGGGTAAGAGCTAGGAGGGTTAGGTGTGGCAGGGAGGTTTTGAAAGTAAGTGAGTTAGATAAAAGAGAGAAAAAGATAGAGTATCAGGAGAAATTGAAAGATGAGTGGAACGGAGTGAAAGATCGGGAAAATGGCTGCGTGGAGGAGGAATGGCAGTTGTTTAAGAGTGCTGTGGTGGGGCATGCAGAAGAGGTGTGTGGTGTGAGACGTGTGGGTGGTGGTGTAAGAAAAGGAAGTAAATGGTGGTGCGAGGAAGTAAGTATGGCTGTGGCTGAGAAGAGACGTGCATATGAAGTGTGGCTGCAGAGGAAGGATGAGATGTCATATGAAAGGTATAAGGAAAAGAGGAATAGAGCGAGAAGGGCTGTGCGTGATGCTAAAGTGGCAGCGGATGAGAGGTGGGGTAGGCGGCTGACAGAGAATTTTCAACAGAATAAGAAAATGTTTTGGAAGGAGGTGAAAAGGGTGCGAAAGGGAGAGTCTGGAAAGAAAGAACGAGTAAAAGCAGAGGATGGAAGGATGTTAACTGAGATGGATGCAGTAAGGAAGAGATGGGCAGAGTATTTTGAAAGATTGTTAAATGTAGAGGAGGAAAGGGTGGCTGAGATTGTGGCAGATGGAAGGGTGCAAGGAATAAATGTGTTGGGAGAGTTGAATGATTCTTTGATCACGAAGGAGGAAGTGGAGAAGGCAGTAAAGGAGATGAAAACAGGGAAAGCTGCAGGTATGGATGGGTGTGCTGTGGAATGCCTGAAGGGTGGTGGAGTGACTATTGTTGACTGGTTAGTAAGATTGTTGAATGTGTGCTTTGAGAAAGGTATGGTGCCAATTGACTGGGCAAGTGCTTGTGTGGTCCCGTTGTATAAAGGCAAGGGTGATAAGTATGAATGTACTAGCTTTAGGGGAATAAGTCTGTTGAGTGTTGTAGGTAAGGTGTATGGTAGAGTGTTAATTATGAGAGTTGGAGAGGGTACAGAGGGTGTGATTGGTGATGAGCAATGTGGTTTTAGGAGAGGGAGGGGATGCATTGATCAGGTGTTTGCTGTGAGACAAATGTGTGAAAAGTATTTAGCAAAAGGCAAGGATGTGTTTTGGGCATTTATGGATTTAGAGAAAGCGTATGATAGAATTGATAGGGAGGCTTTGTGGACGGTTTTAAGATTGTATGGACTTGATGGTAGGTTACTAAAAGGGGTGAAAAGTTTTTATGTAAATAGTAGAGCGTGTGTAAGAGTGGGAAATGCTGTGAGTGATTGGTTCCCTGTAAGAGTGGGGCTGCGACAGGGATGTGTGATGTCGCCTTGGTTGTTTAATATTTACATGGATGGTGTTGTAAGGGAGGTGAATGCAAGAGTTTTAGGTGGAGATCTGAGTCTGGTGAATGTTGATGGTGGAGAGTGGAATCTGAAGCAGCTGCTGTTTGCAGATGATACTGCACTGGTGACTGATTCTGAGGAGAGACTGAGACAGTTGGTAGAGGAGTTTGGAAGGGTGTCTGAAAGGAGGAAATTGAAAGTAAATGAGAATAAGAGTAAAGTGATGAAGTGTACGAGGTTGATAGATAGTAGGGGGATGAATATAGTTTTGAATTGTGAGTTGCTTGAGGAGGTAGATTGTTTTAAATATCTAGGATCATATGTTGTTGTGGATGGAAGAATAGATGCAGAAGTGAAGTTTAGAATAAATGAAGTAGGAAAGGTGCTGGGAGGAATGAAAAAAGTGTTTAGATGTCGTTCGCTTAGAATGGATGTAAAGAGAAGGCTGTATGAGGGTGTTGTGGTACCGACTGCGTTATATGGGGCTGAAACATGGAATATGGGTGTAGCAGAGAGGAAAAGTTTGAATGTAATGGAGATGAGGTGTCTGAGGAGTATGTGTGGAGTGACGCGTATGGATCGGGTGCGAAATGATGAAGTGCGAAGGAGAACTGGAGTTGTTCGGGAGATGGCTGGTAGAGTTGAGCAGAGGGTGTTGCGATGGTTTGGGCATATGGAGAGAATGGATAATGAGCGATTGGTGAAAAAGATAACTAGATCTGATGTGAGAGGTGTAAGGCTGAGAGGAAGACCACGAATAGGATGGATGGACAGTGTGAAGAGAGCGCTGGATGAGAGAGAGGGATGTCTGTTGAGCAAGGAAGAGTGGCTGTGCGTGATAGAAATAAATGGAGAGAAATTGTGAATGAATAAGTGATGATGCAGCCCTGAGGGATATTCTCCCGCATTTGGTCTGATCAGCTAGTCAGGTCAGGTGCGGGAAAGGGGATGGGTCTGTTATGATGTGGCAGGGGTAAACCAGTTCTGCTGTCGGGCCCTGCTGCGGATGTCACTGATTGCATTGCGCAGTTGACTCTTGTGCAGTGTGGTGCGGTGAGGATCTGTCCGTTCTCCCCTTTGGGGCTAAGATGCGAATGAATGTGTTTGAATGGATGAGTAAATGGGGAGTGTGTCGTCCTGTCTCGGCTACCTCCCTTTCCTTGGGGGAAGCAGCCTAGGTATATAGATAGATAGATAGAGTGTTCCTGAGTGTGTGAGTGGGAATGGGTGGGTAGTCGAGCGTGGGAAGTGACATGACTTTGACTGAGCTTATTTTCATATGGATGGGCAAGTGTCTGAATCTGTATAGTTTTCATAAAGCTTGCTGTCCTTGGTTTTTTCTCTCCTGGACGTGTTTGCAGCAGCCATGAGGGGTGATTACTAGTCCGAGGGACTTTCCTCGTGACTGGAATTCAGTTTCATTGTCGTTAATACTGAGTGGTGGATTTCTGCGGCTACCTAATACCAGAGAGGTGAATTTAGTAATGTTGCTTTTAATTTTCCAATTTTTTCATAGTCATTTATGTGTTATATTTTTCTTTCACTTCTTAGTTTAATCATTTGTTTTGATTTGCCTGCGTATCCTATGACCTGAGTAATGTCATCAGTAAGTGATATTTAGTCCTTGTCGTGTTGGAGGGAGATCACTTGTGTATGTAAGGAAGTGAGTAGTGGAGAATTCGCTTCCCTGTGGAACGCCACAGTTCAGGGAGAAGGGTGCACATAGGTGCGATAGTTATAAGACCCGTATCATTAAAACTGTGTGTGCAAAGGTGTAGGCAAGCCTTTCATTATTGACGGCCATTTATGGAACACACGTAACTGTTACAGAGATGAAGATGTGGTTTGTAGGTGATGTTAGGAGCGAAAGGAAAATTATGCTGGGTATGATGTTAGGATGAGGCGGGTTGAAGTAAGATTTATAAATGATGTCAGAAAACGGAGAACTACATCAGAGTTTTGATAGATGTCAGGATATGGAGGAAAAAAATTATTCTGAAGAAAAGCTGTCAGTACTGGAATGAGGATTGTGTTAGTCGTGGATAGAAAATGTTGCTCCAATTCATTTAACCCGCCCCGTCCCGACCACTTTTTGACTACTGGTACCCCCCAATCCGACCATTTTTCGACCCTTTTTTTTTTTTTTTTGCTAAAACTTTCGCTTTTGGTGAGAAACATCGAAAATTCATAGAGAAATCGCTCACCTGAGGTTTAAAATACTCATTACAGGTAGGAGAGCCTCCTTACCTTACTGGGTTTTCTATCAGGCTGGCACCAAAGAAAACGAGTTCTATGGGAGGATAACTATTTCACACCACTCATAAACGGTATTTATTTATTTACTGTTACGAATTTATATGTAGTACAAGAGTATATTGCTTTTCAAGCAGTAATATAGGCATTATAAGCATTGTTTCACTCACTAATACCTGACCTTTTTTTGCCACATTACCTGATCATCATTTCTAACTGTTTCTTCCTCTAATGCTATGTAAAGTTTGTCCTCCACATTGTCATTGATTGGGGAATCACTCTGGCCCTGAATTTCGTACCGTGGCATGACATGGCTATACTGGCCAGGTCACTGATAACAGGTGAATTGGTGAGAAAAGGGCATGCAGGGGGGAGGAGGTCATGCTGGGTAAGGCATTGTCTCTGCCTGGCATCTTGTTGAGGAAGGTGTCCCGTGTATACGTACCAAAAATGACTCGCGAAAATTGAAAATTGTGGAAATTATGAACCTTGCAATTGCAGGACGTTGAAGAACGTCCTCGGGATTAGCTGTGACAAAACGTGAGGACGTGGAAGTACGTCCTCGGGACGGCGCGGGTTAACGATGTGGTTGAATGATGTCAACTAATGGAGAGGAAGTCAGATGTGAAGGACTGGTGTCATATAGATAGAAAGGTACACATACACACACACACACACACACACACACACACACACACACACACACACCGAAGGGACTAAAACATTGCTTTCCGTGGTAATATGGTTGATAATACTATACATAAACTACGACATTAACTCTGTGCACTAATGTGAAGTATTGGGCAATAAAGTACAATGATGGCCGAACCCCACCGTTTTCCCCCAAGCCATGGCATCTTACTGAACCAAATGGTACTGAGAACCCTGCCATGATGACTACAGTAATACATCGACCATTTCATGTCGAGGAGGTTATTTTCAATTCATTCTGCTTCCAGATGATTTCTTCAACTTAGGAGAGTCCCTTGGTAATAAATGGAACAATGCACAATATATATATATATATATATATATATATATATATATATATATATATATATATATATATATATATATATATATAGATATGTATATATATATATATATATATATATATATATATATATATATATATATATATATATATATATATATATATATATATATATGAGGAATAGACTGTAGCACCAGTCGAGCAGGGCAATATTCCCAATGTGGATGGAAAGCTGATGACAGGGAGAGCTGGAGCTCCCCTAGAGACTAGGTCCCGACCATCCCCCTTTGCTGAACTTTTTCACTGTCTCAGTAACACAGAGTGTAGGCCAGCATGCTCTCCAATACAAGTTTCTCTAACTATCTACACCAAACTACATGCACAGTGGACACTTCACTTCCTTTCCCAAAATTTAAAAATCATGGCAGCACTACACGTTGCCTCGGAGTCCTCGGGGGGGAGGGATCAATGCCCCCACCTTCCGCCCCTTTCCCGGTGACGGCTCGAGCTGCCTGGAACCACTGTCTGACTCTCTTCTTCTTCATTTCTGCAACATTCGCGGCCTTTCCTGTAACTTTCGCTCTGTTGAGCACCACCTCTCCTTCTCTAAATCACACCTTTTTCTAACTGAGACTCAGCTGTCTGAGGCAACTGACAGCAAACCCTTTTCTGTATCCTCCTACTTTCTCTATACTCATTTCAAAGCCGAAGGCGGATGTTGCGTATATGTACGGAACGACCTATCTTGTTCTCGTGTTCCTGAACTTGATTCTTCTGAACTCTTTACACTCTGGCTTCGGCTTTCCTGTCATTCTCTGACTAAAAATATCTGCGCTGTTTACTATCTATCTATCTATCTATTGCCAGACGCCTCAATCCCGTTTGGGGTGGCCACAAACAAATCGCCTCCAAGTCGCCCTGTCCCCCGCCATTTCACTGCCCTGCTCCCAACTCACACCCCCCTCTCTCATATACCTCTCCACCCCATCCCTCCATCTCATCCTCGGTCTCCCCCTCCCTCTTCCACCCTCCACCTCACTCACATACACTCTCTTCGTCAGTCTTTCACCCTCCATCCTCTCCACATGGCCAAACCACCTCAGTGTGTTCCTCACAACGCTTCCTATCACATCCACATCAACACCACAACGCTCCTTTATATCCTCATTCGTCAGCCTGTCTCTCCACGTGACTCCACAAGCTCCTCTTAAATAACTCATTTCCACTGCTCTCACTCTTGACTTGTGTCCTTCCAACAACGTCCAAGCTTCACTTCCGTACGTTAGAGTTGGTATCACAATACTGTCATGTAGTAACTTTTTTACTTCCATGCTCACTTCCCTGTTTCTTATCACTGCTTTCAAGGAACCAGCAACCTTTCTTCCCTGCTGTACCCTTTCAAGCACTTCACCCTCCAAACCTCCATCCTTACTCATCACACTACCCAACTACTTAAACGTACTCACATTTTCCAATTCCTCACCATCCAACCTCGCTATACATTCACTGACTTCACCTCTCTCAAAGACCATCACTTTACTCTTCCCTACATTCACCTTTAGGTTCCGTTTCTTACACACTCTCTCAAACTCATCCACCAAGCCTTGCAGCTCCCCTTCATCTTCACTCAACAACACAGTATCATCTGCAAACAACAGTACAGGGAGTTTCCAAACACTATCCTCTCTCACCAGGGCCACTCCAACATCCACTACCCTACCTTGTACCTCTTTTATTACCCCATCCATGTACAGATTGAACAACCATGGAGACATGACACATCCCTGTTTCAAACCAACTTTCAAAGAGAAAAATTCACTTAGTTCACCATCCACACGCACTGCACTCTGGCTTCGGCTTTCCTGTCATTCTCTGACTAAAAATATCTGCGCTGTTTACGTATCTCCTAATTCTACTGGCTATCAAAAATTCTTTGCCTATCTTACTTCTATGATGGAACACATGCTATCCATTTCTCCTTTCTCTGAAATCTCCATTCTAGGAGATCTCAATGTTCACCACCACCTTTGGCGCTCCTCTCCTTTCACTGATCTACCTGGTGAACTAGCCCACACCTTTTCTGTCCTTAATGATCTAGAGCAGCTTCTACAGCACCCTACCCGTATCCCTGACCACCTTGGAGAGAGCCCCAACGTACTTGACCTTTTCCATACTACTAATCCTTCTGCTTACACTGTTAATCTTTTCTCTCCACTGGGCTCCTCCAGTCACAACCTTATCACCTTAACCTGTCCTATCGCTCCAGTACAACCTGTGGACCCTCCAAAGAAACGTCGTCCATGGCACTTTGGAGCTGCAGATTGGGAGGCCCTCAGGCAGTACTTCTTTGATTTTCCCTGGAACGATTATTGCTTCTATGGCCGGGAGCCATCTGAGTGTGCCTTGCGCATTATGGAGGTTATTCTCTCAGGCATGGCAGCATACATTCCTTTCTCATATCCTTTGACTAATGCAAGAAAGCCTTGGTTTAATCACGCTTGTTCTCATGCTGTCAGCAACAAGGAGAGGGCCTAGAAAAGGTACCAGAACCAACCCACCCCTGAATCACATCTTTTACACGTTTCTGCCCGGAATCGTGCTAAGTCTGTTCTTCACTCTGCTAAAAATAATTTCATCCGTACTAATTGCTCTCAACTCTCCAACTCGAATTCTTCCCACTCCTTCTGGCACCTTGCCAAAAACCTTTCTAACAACTTTACCTCATCATCCTTCTCTCCTCTTTTCTACTGTGATGGCTCTGTAGCTGTTTCTTCTACTGATAAAGCAGATCCCTTCCCTCAGAGTTCCTCCACTAATTCCATCTTAGACGATTCTGGTGCTGTTCCTCCATCACTTCTCCCCTCTGATTTCCTCATGGCTGACATTAAAATGTCTTAAGCTGATGTATTTTCTGCCATCACTGGCCTTAATACTAACAAGGCATATGGGCCTGATGGAGTCCCTCCTGTTGTCCTCAAGAACTGTGCTTCTGTGCATACACCCTGCCTAGGTAAACTCTCTCGCCTTTGTCTGTCAACTTGTACCTTTTCTTCTTGCTGAAAGTTTGCTTTCTTTCAGCCAGTCCCAAAGAAGGTTGACCATTCCAAACTCTCTAACTATCGTCCAATTGCTTTAACATCCTGTATCTCAAAAGTTTTCGAGTCTATTCTTAACAGAAAAATTTTAAAGCATCTTTCCTATCACAACCTTCTTTCTGATCGTCAGTATGGGTTCCGTCAGGAGGTTCCACTGGTGATCTTCACGCCTACCTTTCAGATTCCTGGTCATCCTCCTTTCGAGACTTTGGCGAAAGCTTCGCCATCGCACTTGACATCTCAATGGCTTTCGATCGAGTTTGGCATAAATCTTTAATTTCCAAACTGCCCTCTTATGGCTTCTATCCTTCTATCTGCGCCTTCATCTATAGCTTCCTTTCTGGTCGTTCTATTGCCACTGTTGTAGGCGGCCATTGTTCTTCTCCTAGATCTATCACCGTTGATGTTCCTCAGGGCTCTGTCATATCACCGACTCACTTCTTTTTATTCATCAATGACCTTCTAAGCTGTACATCTAACCCTATCCACTCGTACGCTGATGATTCCACCCTTCACCTTCCCATTCGATTCCCGCAACGTATATCTCAGCAGTTGCTTCAACAGACAAGGGATGAAGCTATGGCAAACCTAATGTCTGACTTGGCTTGTATCTCCCACTGAGGTAAAAATAATCTTCTTGTTTGTAATCCATCAAAAACTCGGTTTTTACACCTATCAACCCGACACAATCATCCACAGGAGTATTGCTAATGGTTAATAATATCCAGCTCAATCCTGCTTCATCCTTCAATAGGCATGGGGTTTCATTCATTCGGGACTTTTCTTGGAAAGATCATATTACATCTCTTGTAAAATCTGCTTCCTAGAGATTAGGTGTGCTAAGCCGACTCCGTTCCTTCTTTACCCCTTCACAATTGTTGACCCTATACAGGGGTTTTGTCTGCCCCTCTTTACAGTACAACTCTCATGTGTGGGAGAGCTCCCCACATACAGCTTTTGTCAGTAGGGTGGAGTCAAAGGCCTTTTGTCTCATCAACTTTTCTTCTCTTACAGGCTCCCTTCATCCTCTGTCTCTTCGCCGCACTGTTGCATCTTTATCTCTTTTCTATCGCAACGTCAATGGTCACTGCTCCTCTGAACTGTCTGCATGCATTCCTCTACCTTTACTTGTTATACAAGTGTCTGCCTCTTCATGTGTTGGTTCAAGGGCAGGGACTGCAGTTACATTTCCACTTTGCAGCATTATTGACTTTGTTTCTTCACTGAAACCACCGCTCAGATAAAAATTTGGTGCTACCAGATCATGAAGACTGGAGCTGACACCATTTATCACACAAGAAAGTATCTGTGCTTTGTTTGTGTAACAAGCAAAGCTTTGTGCAGGATCTGGTGCTTTGTGCTGGTCTGCCCATCAAATATTTTTACTCTTTTTGGCTTACCAGTCTTCATCTGTCGTCTTGTTTCGTTCATACTTGGACTTCAGTAGCGATCAAAACATAGGTAAACAACCACTGCATTAGCTGGGACTTCACTGAGAATTACTTGTTTGTATCTAAGTGCAATGGCAGAGAATATTTCATCTGTTACAGTTGACAAACGATGAACCCAGTGCATGACATCGATCACTAATACACATGCTTTGTTGAACGGTGGCAACTTTTCACAGCTGCTTATGCCTGTATCCTCCTTTATTGCTTTCACAAGACTTGATTTTGCTCCACATGCTGCCATTGTGCCATCCTCGTTGAATAAGGATAGAGGGTATATACAGTTAAAGGTATGTCGAATTACTTAGAATTTATCATAAATGAATTCTTTGTCCCTACTAAACCAAGAAAACTCTTATTACCGGTCTATTGAAATTAGTGTAAAGTATGACCAACTTATGACTATTTATAATTATGGCAGCCGTCTTGGACATCTTGGACTTCAAACTTACAGTAGTTCATTTTACAAGTAAAGGTATATCAAATTACTTTGACATTATCAAAAATGAATTCTATTCTATCTGTCTATCTACTGCCAGACGCCTCAATCCCGTTTGTGGTGACCACAAACAAATCGCCTCCACGTCGTCCTGTCCCCCGCCATTTCACTGCCCTGCTCCCAACTCACACCCCCCTCTCTCATATACCTTTCCACCCCATCCCTCCATCTCATCCTCGGCCTTCCCCTCCCTCTTCCTCCCTCCACCTCACTCACATACACTCTCTTCGTCAGTCTTTCACCCTCCATCCTCTCCACATGACCAAACCACCTCAGTGTGTTCCTCATAACCCTGGAAAACCTGTACTACGCTTGAAATGACTGCAAATTATGGCCAGCTTATAAGCATTATGCATATGGCAGCCATCTTGCATGCCATCTTGGATTCCCAGCCTACAGTACAGCAGTTGGTTTCCAAGGTTGTGCACCGGGATATTGTTCGTGGTGGTCCAACGATTAAAATGATATGCCAAAATCTTATATAATAATACATGACTGCTGAACCCTACTTGCTCCATGGGTGTCACTAATACCACCTCTCTCAGTCACTCCATCTTATTAACACCATCTCACTCGCACCACCGCACTTACCCACATCTTATTAACACCAGCTCATTCACTCACCACCTCATTAATACACCGTACTCTTCCACACCACTTCATTAGCACCACCTCACTAATACCACCTCAGTCACTAACACCACCTGACTCGCACACATCGCCTCATTAACACCACCTCACTAGCACCACCACACTCATCTACACCACCTTATCAACATCACCTCATTAACACCACCCCAGCCACTCACCACCTCAGTTACAACTCCTAACTCACCCACACCACCTCACTAACTCCATCGCACTGATATCACCTCACTAACACAGACACACACACACACACACACACACACACACACACACACACACACACACACACACACACACACACACACACACACACACACACACACACCAACTCGTTAACACCTCTTCTCTTAGTAATACAGACTCACTCAACCACACTGTCTCATTAACACCATCTAACACCAGCTCACCAACACCAACTCACTCACTCACACCACCTCACCGATGCCAAATTACTCACACCTCGTCATTCACAATACCTCACTCACTCACTCAATTATACCACCTCACTGATGATATCTCACACCACCTCATTGACACCACCTCACCAGCACCGTCTCACCCACACCACATCACTCACACCACCTCACCTACATTATCTCAACCACACCACATCACTCACACCACCTTACCTACACTATCTCAACCACACCACACCATTCACACCACCTCACCTACACCACGTCACCCACACCACACCATTCACACCACCTCACCTACACTATCTCACCAACACCACATCACTCACACCACCTTACCTACACTATCTTACCCACACCACATCTCTCACACCACCTCACTTACACTATCTCACCCATGCCACACCACCTCACCTACACCATATCATCCACACCACATCACTCACACCACCTCACCTACAGCATCTTACACACATCACATCACTCACACCACCTCACCTACACTATCTCAACAACACCACACCATTCACACCACCTAACTTACACCATACCACCCACACCACATCACTCACACCTATTCACTCATACCACCTCATCCTCATCGCGTCACTGCAATGATATCGTCTTCATTGCCAGGTATTTATCCTACATTTAGACGCTTTTGTCTAAGTTGCGAGAGACTTTTCAAGGTGGATGTGTATTTTCATCATTCGGTAATTCCTTCAGTACGTGACAGATTTAGAACACTTCACTAAATCGTCTGTTCGAAAACAACCTGAATTAAATCACCCCCGTGCAAATCACTCACACCTCACTCACACCTCACTCATACCGTACACCTTACCCACAGCACTTCATTTACACCACCTTATCCACCCTATTGCACCCCAGTCGTGCCAGACACGTGAGATGGGTGATGGTCGTGTATTAATTCATATGCTTGTATGTATTCGCGTCTTCTCGATTCTACCAATGACTTATACAAATCCAAGATATACAAGCATATTCAGTACAATGCTTTGATTCTTACATGAATCACTATTCCTACAGTGTTGGCTGTGACTCTCTTTCCTGAGAAACGATGTGGAATCCAGCGGTTGACCAAATACTAACTGAAGATAGTATACAAATAATATCTACATAAGAAATTTGTAAATAAATACTTTGTATGCTGACCTATCTATCTATCTGTCTACCTATCTAGACTGTCTATATATCTACCTACCTGGCTGTCTGTTTATCTGCCTATCTATAGCCAGATGCCTCTCTCCCGGACGAAGTGGCCACAGTCGAGTCGCGTCCTTGTCACCCTGTCATCCTCCATCAGGCCCCCCTCTTTCCATCTCACACCATCTTCACTCATACACTGTGCCTCTTACGCCCCATCCCTCCATCTCATCTTCGGTTCTGTCCCCCCTCCCCTCCACCTCACTCGTATACGCTAGACATTATTACCGCCGTAGATGCAAAATGAGTAGAATCATAATTGCCAATAACCCTCCTAAACCAACGAGAAAATCGTCCCTGGTTTCTCTCTTCGCTTCTCACAGACTCCTCTCGGTCACCATTCCATGTCTTCTCCCTTTCGTCAGTTCACCCATTTTCCCGAGTCTCTCCTTTCTCCTCCACCATTCTTTTCTTATCTTCACTATTACTTTTATTTCATCATTCCCTACCCATTCTCACTATTCTCTTCCTTCTTTACACTTCGTTCCATCCCTTTGCTTCATCGTTCTTTCGTCTGCAGGATTTCTTGGATTCCTTCTTTCTTCAGCTTATTCCTTTTGTTTCTTCCTTCCTACCCATTGACGTCCGCTGTAGTTCACCCTTTTCACTTCCTTCTTTTTCATAATTATACTAATTTCGTAAATTTAATCTCTCTCTCTCTCTCTCTCTCTCTCTCTCTCTCTCTCTCGTCTACTTTTAACCCATCCTTTCTCAATCCTCTCGTTCATTCCCAAACGGCAATTTCCATCACCCCCACTCCCCTTTTTTTTTGCTTTTCATCTGCTTCACTCCTTCGATTCCTCATTCATCATCGTTCTCTCTCTCCCTCCCTATGTCTCTGATTGTCGAGTTACCGCTGTCAATTGAGGGTTTGTCTGGGAACTGAGGTGCTGGTGAAGAATGGGGAATTGCAGGTGAGTGGGAGGGTAAGGTAAGGTGGGTTTGATTAAGTTAGGTTTAGTTGGGCTGGGTTGGGTCGGGTTAGGTTGAGTTAGGCTTGATTATAACACATTTGAGTTGAATAAACAAGTTTATATTAGTACAATGGAACCATTGAATCGAGTATGTAATACTAATATTAACATAACCATTCAGAAAGAACACACAGCCATCATATATTGTGATAGATGTGCATGCGCAGTTGCCTCAAGGAGTTCCCATACCACCTGTGTTACCTCCTGTCAAAATGTGGCACTGTCGCAGTTGAAGTGTAAATATCTATGAATGAACGGTCATTCGTACTGTAACGACGGATGTGAGTGGTGGGTATCTATGCCAGACGTCATAATGCCTGGCAGTATTATGTAGATAGGGGAGTGATTAAAACATCACCAGAAATAACATTATTTTTATTACGAGTAGTTCATACAGAATATCAATAAGAATATAAATGCAGGCAAAAATTATATATATATATATATAT
Organism: Coenobita brevimanus; assembly: GCF_032717465.1. Taxonomy (NCBI): domain Eukaryota; kingdom Metazoa; phylum Arthropoda; class Malacostraca; order Decapoda; family Coenobitidae; genus Coenobita; species Coenobita brevimanus. Next base: position 22,972,587 of record NC_136980.1, read on the forward strand.
ATATATATATATATATATATATATATATATATATATATATATATATATATATATATAAGCCGCCCTCATTACACCTTTACAGATGAAATCTTCGTTGTTAAATCTATCTCATGGATCTCTCTGTGGGACAGCTTCGAAATCTTTCTGAATCATATGAATTATGGAATCATGTATGATACGCTTAAATTATTAATAAATTCGGCAATGCAACATCTAAGGGGAAAATAAGTTTTTATGAATAGGAATATGCTGGTCACAGACAAGTAGACAGGTTTTGCTTCAGAGCAATGTGAATCACTCTCCGACAACTCCAATATGACTAGAAGTAAATGAACCAAGAGACTCTCGCACTTGCTCCTGAGGTGGGCTCCCGTGTTTATGTGCTGTTCTAGTGTAAAGTTGTCACTTGGATTTCTTGCAGCTAACCAATTGATCGTGTGATTTGCAGCTTCGGAAATGGAACCCAAGTTGTCCGAACGCAAGTCTGAAGTACACACACAGACACACGGCTACTCCTACAGTTTATTTTAGTTCTACCTCTGGGCAAAAAATTCTACAGAGATCCTATGCCGGGCTTCGGGAGCAGCGTTTTTTGGTCAAAATGTGATCGCTCATTATATATAGTAAATGTTTTTCAATCGTGATGGAACCAAGTTTTTTCATATCAGCGATTTTTTTGCAATTTGAATGTGTAGTTTCGGCTGTCCAAAACACACACACACACACACACACTCACACGGCTACTGCTATAGCATATTAGGTACTTCGAATGGGATATATATATATATATATATATATATATATATATATATATATATATATATATATATATATATATATATATATATATATATATATATATATATATATATATATATATATATATATATATATATATGGAAATAAAAACAGATGGATGGCTCAATCGGTAGAGAGGTGGGCTACAGTCCCAAGGGACCTAGGTTCAAATCCCCGCTGGGGCAGGGAACAGTTTAAGGATTTGAATTACATTAAATCAGGTTTTACTGATCTATCAGAAGCCCCGCCGACATGTCGTAAAAATACCCCCGCTAATATCAATACACCAGTCCTGTATGAGACAGCCCTAGCATGTATTCAATATGGACGGTGGGTGATAGCGCCGAAGTGGTGACATGTAGAGGTGCATGGTATGTAGGAGGACTGCTGGGCCTTGATAGCAGGCTGTGAAGCCTATGCCCAGAGTCGGACACAAAAAAAAAAAAAAAAAAAACTGAAACAACATTTATTACGTGTGCTCTATGTTAATTTAGAATACCCAAGGCGATATAAATGCAGGCAATATATATATATATATATATATATATATATATATATATATATATATATATATATATATATATATATAAATATATATATATATATATATATATATATATATATATATATATATATATATATATATACTATAGCACTAGCCGTGTGTGTGTGTGTGTGTGTGTGTGTGTGTATTTTGGGCAGCCGAAAATACACATTCAAATCGCACCAAAACTGGCAAAAAAATCGCAAAAAAAATCGCTGATGTGAAAAAACTTGGTCCCATCACGATTAAAAAACATTGACTATATTTAATAAGCGATCACATTTTGACCAAAAAACGCTGCTCCTAAAGTCTGGCATAGGATCTCCGTAGAATTTTTTCCCCAGAGGTAGAACTAATATAAACTGTAGCAGTAGACGTGTGTCTGTGTGTGTACTTCGGACTTGCGTCCGGATAACTTGGGTTGCATTCCCGAAGCTGCAAATAGCACGATCAATTGGATAGCCGTAAAAAATCCAAGTGACAACATTACGCTAGAACAGCACATAACGCGAGAGCCCTCCACAGGAGGAAATGCGAGAGGCCCGAAGGGCCCACAGGCACTTGTTTATATATATATATAAGAGAGAGAGAGAGTCAGACAGACAAACAGACAGACAGACAGACAAACAGAGACAGAGACAGAGAGAGCACTTAGATTTGTACACCAAATTAAGTACAAACAGCATTAACAGCCAAGGATTACATGGAAGTGTTAAACTAATAGTCAACAACGTTGGTTTACGCTACTGCTGCTACGTGCCACATCTTGGCACGAGGTAACACAGGAGGTAGAGAAACTCCTTGTTGCAACTGTATAGTACAAAGGAAAATAAATTCACACACACACACACACACACACACACACACACACACACACACACACACACACACACACACGAGTACATAATTATAGTATGCATTTGAACATTCTTAACTAACACACAGTCTCTCTCTCTCTCTCTCTCTCTCTCTCTCTCTCTCTCTCTCTCTCTCTCTCTCTCCTTTTCCATTTTTCACCTCTCCGTCCCCCCTCCCTTGTTGTTACGTTGCAAGTTTTGCTCACGCTATTTCTCATCTAGCTTCCATTTTGTTTTCACTCTCTCTGATCTGTATTTTGGTGCTTTTGTTTATTGTCTCCACTTTTTGCCTACATTCTCTTTATCTCACTTGGTTCTCTTTTTGTTCTCACTGTCACTACTTTCTTCTTACTTATTCATTTCTGGTTTGCATTTTTTTTACTTCGCTGCTTCCCTCGTGGTTCTGTTTTTCTCTCGCTTGTTTTTGCTTTTCTTTTGTTCTCACTCTTCCTGTCCGTGTTCTCTTCTTGCTCCAAATCATTCCCATGTTCATCCTTTTTCTCTCATTTTATTCCCTCCTCACCTCTTTTTCGTTGTACTTATTATCTAGCTCCTTTGGTAGTCTTGCAGTAAGGGGTTCTGAGGCTAGGGGGTGGAAGGTTAGTGGTCTCCACCATCTGGGATTAACTCCTCAAATAGGGCCTCATCTTTGTGTCCCTCAAAGCCATCAGAAACCACAGATTTTGCTTCATCATTGTCGGCAGAAACCAGTGCAGGTGCGCGAAAGGGAAGTTTATTTTTTTAAACCAAAAACGTGCTACAACGGCAGGAGTGTGGATTTTCACGTAGCTGTGATCATGAAAGCCGCTGGAACCAAGTGTGCTATAACCAAGGGGTCATTTATCGACTCTCTCCACTCATGGAAGTGATCCTCCACTCAGGGGTAAATAAGACCACTGTACAAAGTTGGCAGGTGTTATGGGGCAAGAAAAACACAGACTCGGAATATCACACCTAATCTTTTGGAAACGGATTATGCAGTGGAGGTATTATGATCTTTCAATGTTAGGTACCGGGAGAGAGGAACCCCGAGAATATTACGAGAAAATGAAGTACTGAGCCAAAAAATCTTGCCCCATTCAAAAATAGTTAGCCTTTTCAGAAATTAGGTGTGTCATAATCTCAGACTGGTGCTGCGATGGACACTGAAAGAAGCGTCCGCAAATGAGAAGGGTGACGTCATCCCTAAATGAGTGGATAGGACTAGATGTGCAGGTCATTGATGATAATAACGAAGAGTTGTTGACAAGACCAACACTGAGGAAAACCACTGTTGGTAGCTTTATAATAGAAACCGTAACCATCTACAACTGCAGCAATAGAAAGATCAAAGATGAAACTTTATAAGAGGCAAAGATAGAAGAACTGAAACTGTAAGAGAGCAGTTTTCATTGAATTATAATGGCCCTGTACTGTAAACATATTTCCTTCCTTATTGGATCCAACTGCTTGCATTACAGCATTCTGCCCCTTTAATTGTTATACTCCCATGTAGTCAGAAGTTAACAATATTATTTATCCAATTACACCCTTACCATATTACTCATTCATGTATCGACTCGCAGTATACCCAGACTACTTACAGAATATAATGTTCACTCCATTGTGTCAGGAGACACAATATTTCCACAGTGGAAGGGAAAATTGTAACCACCTGTAAACCAGTAGTACGTGAGTGTGTTCTAAGTACGGTGTACGTGACCTAATTCCCTTACCTAATGTCTGGTCTAGTTCAAATTCTGCCTACACAGTCTTTTTTCTAGAGAGAGAGATAGGAGCGGGTCGGCTTGCAGGCCAGAGACAAGAGTGGCGTCGTGGAGGCAAGACCTGTGCTGTTTTTATGTAAATACTTATCTGCAATATCGTCCAGGACTTGGGATTTACCTACAGTCAACAATTGGGGGACTAACATATGTACCAGACTAAGGTGAAGCCTATTAGATGTCAATTTGCCAAGTACAATGTCACTGGTTTCGAGAAATCCCGAAAGAAGGATGGCGATGACTTTGAACTGATGGTGAAAAGATTATCAGTGAAGCATCCCTAGCAAAGCCATACTGGAGGCAGGAAATGATACGAGAAGAAAGAGGGTTCAAAATCTTCCTGATATTGATATTTTCAGTGCCTTCTGAAATATAAGATACTGAAACAATTTCCCTAGTACTGGATTTTTATTTTGTTGTGGATGTATTAATTTGATTTAATTGTATAATTAATGAAATGTCTAAGTCCAAGCAAGAAATGACACCTTATTGACAGAGTTAGGGAAATAACAGGGGAATTAGTCGGAGAAGAACAGGGAGGATATAGGAAGGAAAAGGTTTTGTAGATCAGAAATTCATTCTTAAGTCTTTCTAGAGAAAGGAAAGAAGTTGTAGGCAACCTTCATGGATTTGGAGAAAGCATATGACAGGGTGAATAGACAAAGAATGTGGAAAGTATTAAGAAAATATGGAGAAAGTGGGAAGTTGCTGAATGCCTGAAGAATATGAATGAGGGTGTTAAAGCTGCAGTGAGTGTGGGTAATGAACTGAGTGGATTTTTCTGTTTGAAGGTTGGATTGAAACAGAGATGTGTCATGTCCCCATTGTTGCTCAATGTGTATATGGATGGGAAAAGAGGTACAAGGTAGGGCAGTTGATGTTAGATTGGCTCTGACGAGAAAGGGCAGTGTTTGGAAACTCCCTGTACTGTTGTTTTGCATATTATACTGTGTTGTTAAATGAAAACGAAGGGGAGCTGCAAGGCTTGGTGAATGAGTTTGGGAGAAGGTAGAAGAAACAGAATCTAAAGGTGAGTGTAGGGAAGAGTAAAGTTATGATCTTAGAGAAATGAAGTCACTTAATGTACAGTGAGGTTGGACTAGGAGGAAATGGAAACTGTGCATGCGTTTAAGTACTTTTTTTTTCTTTATGTTTCCTACTCTGGGCATAGGCTTCACAGCCGGCTACCAAGGCCCAGTAGTCCTCCTTCACGCCATTCACCTCTAGATGTCACTTGGGTAAGATGATGAGAAAGGATGGAAGTTTGGAGGGTGAAGTGATTGAAAGGGTACAACAAGGAAGAAAGATTGCTGGTTCTTTGAAAGCAGTGATAAGGAACAGGGAAGTCAGTACGGAAGTAAAAAAAGTCTCTGCATGACAGTATTGTGATACCACCTCTAACGTATGGAAGAAAAGCTTGGACCTTGTTGAAGGGACACAAGTCAAGAGTGAGAGCAGTGGAAATGAGTTATCTGAAAGGAGCATGTGCAGTCATGTGGAAAGACAGACTAACAAATATGGACGTGAAGAAGCATTGTGGTGTGGATGTGGATAAAGGAAGCGTTAGGAGAAATACATTGATGTGGTTTGGCCATATGGAGAGGATGGAGAGTGAGAGACTTACGAGGAGAGTGTATGTGAGTGAGGTGATGGGGGGGGGGGAGAGGGAGAGGGAGGCCAAGGATGAGATTGATGGATGGAGTGGAGAGGTATATGAGCGAGGGGAATGTGAGCTGAAAACAGGGCAGTGAAATGAAGGAGGACAGGGCGACATGGGGGCGATTTGTCTGTGGCCACCATTTACTGGATTAAGGTGTCTGGCAATAGATATCGTAGATAGAATTTTGAACATCTCATCCGAATCGTTTACTTCTGTTGCTAGGCGAACGATGCATGGTAAGCCGTCCTTTTTCATGAGAGGTGTGCATAAGTACACACACACACACACACACACACACACACACACACACACACACACACACACACAAGTATCGTGCAAGATGGGTCCGTTGATAAAGCTGGTAATGTCCCCAGATGATGAAACTGTTGTCATGTGAACGAATATATATTACAGTATAAATATTTACAATAGAGGAGATTGGAAATGTTACAGTGTAGCTATATACGAGTATATATATATATATATATATATATATATATATATATATATATATATATATATAGATATATATATATATATATATATATATAATCATCATCGTCATCATGGTCATCCACCACCACTGCAAGTCCACTGCTGAACAAAGGCCTCCCCCAGCCTTCTCTACCATTTTCTTGACCGAGCTCTGCCATGTTTTCCCTGAAAACTTCTTTATTTCTTCTCTCCACCTCCTGTCTGGCCTTTTTCTGGTATGATTACCTTCTCTTGGAGTCCAGTAGTCAGCCTCTTGCTCCATCGGTTATCCTTAATTCTTAGTACATTACCTGCCCACCTCCATTTTTGTTCTTTTCTAATTCTGTAATGTCTTTGACTTTGGTCTACTCTCTCACGCGAGTTGATGTTTTCCTGTCTCTTAATGATATTCCAACACTGACCTTTCCATTGCCCTTTGAGAATAAATTGGTTGGGTTACCATCGATTTTGTCAGTTTCCGGTCTCACAACCATAATGTCATAGCTGGAATTATACATAATTATGTTATATACCGTTCGTATCATACATACTAGCAAGCTGTTGTTCATGATGTCTCTATAATTACCGGAAGATTTCCATGTAACTGAAATGCGTTTTTTTATTTCGCTGTCATAGTTTTTGTTAATTATAGTATTTTCCCCAAGTTATTGTAGTCCACAACTTCTTCACGGATTTCGTCGTTTATTCTGATTACGCTCTTTAATGTACTTGATTTGATCAGTAGTTTTACCCTACCTTAAGCCCTACTTTGAGACTTTCTCTCTTCAGGTCATTTAACATTTCTTGCAATGTCTCTGCTGTTTCTTGGATTAGGACAGTGTCATCTGCAAATCTAAAGTAATGTAGCTCTTCTCCGTCTATGTTTACTCTTTTTTTTTTTTTTTCAGTCTAGCTTTCTGAAATTGCTTTATAGGCATAACATAAATAATTCTGGTGATATTGTATCTCCCTGACGTACGCCCTTCTTAATCTTATTTTTACTAAGTTTTTATGTAATTTAACTATAGCATTTCCCTGTTTATACAGTATATGTTTTCGAGCAGTTTTGTAGTATTCTTATTTACTACTTGCTCTTGCAGTTAATTTGTAATTGCTATTTTCTCCAATGAGTCGAAAGCCCTTTCGTAATGAACAAAACCTAAGCACAGTGGCTTACTGTATTCTGTAGTTTTCTAAACTAGCCGATTCATTGTGTGTAGATGATCAGTAGTCGATTACTAGCTTCAGAATCCTGCCTCTTACCAAGCTGGTTTTCTTCCCAATTTGTTGCTATTATGTTCGTAAGGACTTTAGTGAAGTTTGTAAATAAATGATAATTAGCTAATGGGTTGATAGTTAATAAGATCATTAGAGTCGCCTTTTTTGTAATGCAAAATAACTAATGCATTACACCATGCTTTGTGAATTTTCTTCTTTTTTATACACTGAGTGAATAAGTAAGCGAGCCTGTTTTGTACCTCTACTTCTGCATCCAAAAGTAAATCTGCTATTATTCTATCTTCTGGAGCCTTCTCTGTTTTCTTTTTTTTTTAAGGAAAAATGTTTCAATCATCTGTTGTTACCTCAGGTGTTTCACTAGTGTCGACTGAAAAGTTAGCTGTTGTCTCTGATGTATACAGTTCTTTGTAAAATTCTTCAACTCTCTTTACCATCCTATCTCTACTGTACATTTAATGACTTCATCGTTTTTGTCTTTCAGTGACATAATTTGTTGCTTTCCTTGTACCAATTTACGTCGGACCTGTTTCAGAAATTTTCCGTTTTTTATGGTTTCTTTGATTTACCCCAAATTTCTCTTTCTTTTTTTCTTCTCCTTGTCTCTTGTTGATAAGCTTAATGATTCCTCTCGTTCTCCTTCATCTTTGCGTTTGTTTCCAATTTCTTTCTTCTTTTCAAGAGCTCCAGTGTCTTTTCCGATTACATGTAAGTCTGGGTTGTATTAGCTTTCCCTACTACCTCCTCTGATTCTCTTAGCATTTTTATTAGTCAGTCATTCATATCAATGTCACACTCAGCATAACTTAGATCCTGAAATCTGTTTATGATCTCTGAGAGGCTGCCTTGTTTTCACTTACTTTTATTGGGCATATCAATATCTTTTTATTCTTAATCATGTTCTTTCTTTCACTTCTGAAACTGAATCTGGCTGTGCAACCCACCATTCTATGATCATTTCCTATATTTACTTTGTTGATCACCGTGACATTTATCTGCAATAATGATGTTGATTTTATTCTTTGTTTCTCCATTTGGACTTCTATTGTGATAGAACATGTTCATTACTCTCATGTTATACATTTCAGCAAAACTTACCTCCATTTCTCCTGCTTCATTCTTTCCTCCAACTCAAAATTTTCCCATACATGCTTCTTCATTTTTTGATTTCCCAGCTTTTGCAATGAAGTCTCCCATGAGGATAGTATATGTGGTATTTTCTTCTTCCATAATCAGGGAGATGTCATCACAAAATGTTTCTTTTTCTTCATCTGAGCTTTGAGACGTCGATGCATATACTTGTATTAATTTCAGGGTATATTTTTTAATAGTTTAACTACAACCAATGTGCTCTGTCAGATAAACTGCGAGTTTAACAATGTTTTCTGCAAGATTTCTGTTAATTAGAAATCCTACACCACTAAGTCATTCATTTTGCCGTCCTTTGTAGTAAAATAGGTGGTTGCTGTCTCGGAGCTGAATTACTTTTTCCTCTATTCTGCAGACCTCACACAAATCTGGAATATCCCAACTAATATCTTCTAATTCAGTCATTAAGTCAAGTTTGTAATATTCTGCAAGTCTTCTTACATCGTATGAAAATATATTCATGAATTTCAGTTTGTTTAACCCGCCCCATCCCGACCACTTTTCCACCACTGACTCCCCCCAATCCCGAACATTTTAGGAAATTTTTTTTTTTGGCTCAAACCTTCGCTTTTGGTGAGAAACATCGAAAATTCATAGAGAAATCGCTCACCTGAGGTTTTAAATACTCATTACAGGTAGGAGTGCCTCCTTACCTTACTGGGTTTTCCATCAGGCTGGCACCAAAGAAAACGAGTTCTATGGGAGGATAACTATTTCACACCACTCATAAACGGTATTTATTTATTTACTGTTACGAATTTATATGTAGTACAAGAGTATATTGGTTTTCAAGCAGTAATATAGGCATTATAAGCATTGTTTCACTCACTAATACCTGACCTTTTTTTGCCACATTACCTGATCATCATTTCTGTTTCTTCCTCTAATGCTATGTAAAGTTTGTCCTCCACATTGTCATTGATTGGGGAATCACTCTGGCCCTGAATTTCGTACCGTGGCATGACATGGCTATACTGGCCAGATCACTGATAACACGTGAATTGCTGAGACAATGGCATGCAGGGGGGGGGAGGAGGTCATGCTGGGTAAGGCATTGTCCCTGCCTGGCATCTTGTTGAGGAAGGTATCACGTGTATACGTACCAAAAATGACTCACGAAAATTGAAAATTGTGCAAATTAGGGACCTTGCAATTTTTTCGCGTTTATGTACATCGATGGGATTGGCAGTGACAAAACGTGTGGACGTAAAAGAACGTCGACGGGACGCCGCGGGTTAATATCCTGGTCTCTAATTTGCCAAGACAGTGCCTGTTCACTTCCAGTGGCACACTGCTCGTAAGCACAGAAGTCAGTGAGGCTGGACCTTTAGTAGACGATGATCCAACAGGAATGCCTGTAAAATCACTTGCAATAAAATTCATGTTTGGTTGGGAGGATTGTGGCAAATAATCTCACCTCCCTGCCACATACTTTCTGGTGAGATGTAATTTTTGTACCACCGTGTTCAGGATATTCGATGGAACACTATATATCTATAGGGGATTCCACTGTCTGCTCCGTCTTAGATGGTAATATGTATACAAGGCCCTCTTCAGTCTGCCACATGGGGATGCGCCAGGTAACAGTGGGATCTTGCCTCTGGATATCTATCTATCTATCTATCAATCTATCTATCTATTTATCTATCTATCTCTGTGTATATATATATATATATATATATATATATATATATATATATATATATATATATATATATATTGTTACATAGCCTATGATTTCATCATCCTTTGTGTAATTCTAACGTACAGTATGCTGCATGTTTGATCACGAGCGTGTTCTACCTCACTCTCCCCCTCCTCCCTTATAGTAGAGTAAGTCGTTCTTTCTGTTGTTCAGAGCAGGATTGTCAACTCTTTGTCCCCATGGCTTCATTTGCGCGTCCTTCTTACAAGTTGTATCAAGCTCTGCCGGCCCCTATATAATGAGCTCAGTCTCTGCATTAATTGCCACTTAGATCTACTCCTCATTTTGTTCACATCTCTGTCCTCCCCTGTACAGTTGTTATTATTGTGAGTGCTCAGGAAGTCTCCAACCATCTAGCAGCTGTGTAATTTGAGTATAAGTGTTATTACATTTTGTTCTTGTACTGTATAGCATAAGGTGTTAATTCTTGGGCCTAGTAAGGTTTTTGTGATTAATGTAAAGTTTTACTGTCAGCCAATTGTTAATAATAGTTTGTATCTGTAATAATTTATCTTGCATTAACTGAGCATTATCCAGTGTATTCTCATTTTATCAGGGCTGACTTAGATAAATTTACTCTTGCTAATTTCGTGTTAATAGAGGATATTGCAGTTAACCATATATTTAACCTGTTTCTTGCCATTACATTATCCTTATGAGTCCTGAATGTTTTGTTGTTAGTTTGAGCATTAAACTTTAACTTGTAATTTTACCTAACTCTTTTGTTTTGAACCTGGAACTTTACGGGACAGTAGTGATTTTTTAGTATTCTCACTTAAAGTGTACATTATCTTTCTCTGTTCCGTAACATAAATTTGGCGACCTCTTATCAGGATATTCAGGATATTATCATAAGGATATTGCTTGATATTTTGTGACTGTGATTTATTCATGATGTCTACTATTACTACACTTGATGAAGCCAAAGATTTTTTGTCAAATGTGCAAACAGTGTGCGATGTAGAAAACAGAACAAAGAATGAACTTAAGCTTGTTGCTCAACAAATGGGAATTGCTGTTCACTCTCATCATTCTAAAGATCAAATTGTTGGCATGATTAATAAAAGCTTGTTTAATGTAACTCCTCCAAATGAGCAAACGCAGTTTGAATTAGCTAAGTTACAGTTAGCCCTGCAGGAGGCTCGTGTTAAGGAAGCTGAGTTTCAGGCTCGTGCTAAGGAGGCGGAGTCTCAGGCTCGTATTCAGGAGGCTGAATTTCAGGCAAATGCTTGCATTCAAGAGGCACAGGCACAGGCACAGGCTCAGGCACAAATTGAACAAGCTAGGATTCAGGCAGACCATGAGTATCGCATGAAACAAGGTGGAACTGGATCATCCAGCTCTGATGATTTTGATGTGGCTAAAAATGGTAAACTTGTCCCTCCTTTTAATGAATCTGATTTAACAAAGTATTTTCAGTTGTTTGAGAGGGTAGCTACAGGTTTTAATTGGCCTTCAAACTGTTCTCACCGGTAAAGCTCAAGTAACTTATGCATCTTTGCCTCAGGATCAATCTGATAATTATGATGTAGTTAAGAGCTTGATTCTTAAGACCTATGAGCTTGTTCCTGAAGCCTATAGAGTAAAATTTAGGACAACTTATAAGCAAGATAAGCAATCCCATGTTGAGTATGCAAAAATCAAAGAAGATCTGTTAGAGCAGTGGTTAAATTCTAAGAATGTGGATTCTGATTTTGACAAATTTAAGCAGATGATTTTGCTGGAGGACTTCAAAAGGTGTATTAATGATGATGTAAGTCTATATCTTGATGAGAAAAGAATAGATAATTTGTCTGATGCTGCAGTTTTAGCTGATGAATATGTTCTCATTCACAAGAGATATTCTAAAGAAAAAGGGAAAGCTGAGAGTAAGTAGGTTGCCTCTACTCAGAGTACAGGTAACAGGAAAGAGAATAAAGATGATGTTTCTCAGGAAGTAAATACCAGCTTCACCTCTAGATTTCAGAAAAGTAAATGTACTTATTGTAGTAAGCTTGGTCATACTACGGAGAAATGTTTCAGGAGACAGCATGATGTGAACAAAAAGGAGTCTTTAAATATTCAGTCAATTGGTCTAGTGTCCACCCTTGAGAGTTCCCAGAATTCTTTAACTGAGTTAACTGAACCTGCTTTGAGGGGTAAATTAAATTCTCATGATGGAGCTCCTCTTTTGAGCAGTAACGTGGGTGACACTCTCAAGAGTTCGTGTGCTAATTTCCTATCTGAAGGTTTTGTCAGTCCTCTGGACAGTAATGACAGGAAATCAGTTAAAATATATCGTGATACAGGTGCTTGCCAATCCCTTATGCTGACCAGTGTTCTAGGCTCTAATGTTAATTCCTCTGATGAAACTGTAATCTTACAAGGTGTAGGGAATAATTACTTCTCTGTCCCTCTGTGCAGAGTGAATTTAGAGTCTGGTTTTGTTAATGGTTCCGTTATGGTTGGGTTGGTTGAGACACTCCCAATGTCAGGTGTAACTTTCTTACTTGGAAATGATATTGGTGGAAGTCAAGTGTGTCCAGCTCCTCAGTTGTCTAGTGAGCCAGTGGCTGCGGCCCAGGATTGTGATGTCCCTGATGTGTTCCCTGCATGTGCCGTCACTAGGGCTAAGTCCAAAGTTACTGGTGACTTAGAGGATAATGATGATGATGATGTTATCCTAGCTGACACTTTTCTTGCTAATTTGGACCACTCACCAGATGAGGCAGTACCCCGTAGTGTTGATAATTTGTCTCGTCAAGAGTTGGTTGAGTTGCAGGTTGCTGACCCTGAGTTGAAAGGTCTAGCTAACTCCGCTTGCAGTGAGGAAGAGTCAGCTGGTGCTTCTACTTGTTATTATATAAAGTCAGGAGTACTTATGAGGAAGTGGAGACCCCCAACAGCATCAGCAGACTGTGAATGGGAGGTTGTACATCAAGTTGTCATCCCTCGTGTTTGAAGGCAGGATATCATTAGAGTGGCTCATGATTCCAGTTTGGCAGGACACCTTGGAGTGAGGAAGACTGTGGCACGCATTTTGAAACACTTCTACTGGCCAGGTATCTTCAGGGATGTTTCCTGGTATTGTAAGTCTTGTCACACCTGTCAAGTTGTGGGGAAGTGTAATCAGACCGAAAAGGTTGCACCTCTAGTTCCCATTCCTCCTTTTGAGGCGCCATTCACCCGTGTGTTGGTGGATATTGTGGGCCCTCTTCCTAAGACTTCTTCAGGATTTTCTTATGTGTTGACCATGATTGATATGGCTACTCGTTATCCTGAAGCCATTCCACTTAGAAATATCTCAGCAAAGAACGTGGTTAAGGAAATGCTAGGGTTCTTCACAAAGTTTGGTCTGCCCAAGGAGGTACAGTGAGACCGGGGAAGTAATTTCATGTCAAATGTTTTCAAGCAGTCTCTGAAAGAGTTGGGCATCACCCAGATCACATCTTCAGCTTACCAACCCCAGACCCAAGGAGCGTTAGAGAGATATCATCAAACACTCAAATCGATGCTCAAGAAATACTGTTTGGAACATCAGAAAGACTGGGATAAAGGTCTTCCATTTGTTGTATTTGCCGCAAGAGAATCTCTAAATGAATCACTGGGCTTCTCACCTTTTGAACTACTGTTTGGCCATGAAGTAAGAGGACCCCTTAAGCTACTCAAGGAATGCTGGCTGTCGGAGGAAGATGACGTCAACCTGCTGGAGTATGTGATGAAGTTCAAAGAACGGCCGTCCACTGCTTTACAGCTGGCGAGAGAGAATTTAGGAGCTGCTCAGGAGAAGATGAAGACTTCGTATGATAAGAAGTCCTCCATTTTCAGCCAGGAGATCAGGTTTTGATTCTGCTACCAGTGCATGGGCAACCTCTTCAAGCCAAGTTTAGTGATCCTTATTTCGTGGAGAAGAAACTCAGTGATGTCAACTATGTCATCGCCACACCAGATCGTAGAAAGAACAAGCAACTTTGTCACATCAACATGCTAAAGTTATATCACAGGCGGGACGAAAATAACCCAGTCTGCACTGTAGCTGTTCCACCCGAGTCTGCAAGTGATGTTCTCCCATGCAGCATGAGCCTGAGTGATAGTTTGGGGAAGAATCCTGATATCATGAATGATCTCCAGACTAAGCTTTCTCATCTACGTCCCGAGGAAAGGCAGGAGTTTTCGGCATTACTGCAGGAGTACCCGCAAGTGTTCCGTGCTACTCCAGGAAGAACCACTGTGTTGATGCATGATGTTGATGTTGGAGACGCAAAGCCAATTAAATTGCCTCCTTACCGTGTGAACCCAGTGAAAGTTCCTCTCATCCAGAAGGAGCTTGGCTACCTGTTGGACCACAAGATGATTGAGCCCTGTCAGAGCGAGTGGAGCTCTCCTGTCACTCTAGTCCCTAAGCCAGGTGGGTCACAGCGGCTTTGCATCGACTACAGACGTGTTAATCAGATAACCAAAACAGACACTTACCCTCTCCCTTGCGTGGAAGATTGCATAGACAAGATCGGAAAGGCTAGGTACATGAGTAAGTTTGATTTGTTAAAGGGATACTGGCAAGTACCTATGACTGAACGTGCTAGGGAGATCTCATGTTTTTTAACACTAGGAAAAACTTTTGCATGTTCTGTAATGCCATGTGGTATGAAGAATGCACCAGCCACATTTCAGAAGCTCATGAATGTTGTAACAGAGGGTTTGGCAGGGTGTGTTGTTTATATTGATGATGTATTAATCTTCAGTGACAACTGGAAAGATCACCTATGCCATGTCAGTAAATTTCTTGAGCGTTTGGTTCAGGCTAATCTTGTAGCTAATTTATCAAAGTGTGAGTTTGGTCAAGCTAAAGTTCAGTACCTTGAGTACGTAATTGGTGATGGACATGTTGCACCACCAGGAGCTAAGGTTCAGGTTATAAGTGATCTTCCCAGACCTAAAAGTAGGAAAGAGCTACAAAGATTTTTGGGAATGGTAGGTTATTACAGGAGATTTGTTCTTAACTTTTCAATTCTTGTATCACCACTTACAGACCTACTGAAAAAGGGAGTTAAATTTGCCTGGACCGATGACTGTGAATCCTCTTTCAGCAAACTTAAAGCTATCCTATTAAGTCAGCCAGTGCTTGCTACTCCAAATTTTGCTAAGCCTTTTAAGATGGCTGTTGACGAAATTGAAACAGGAGCTGGGGCTGTTTTGCTGCAAGAGGATGATCAGGGTATTGAACACCCTGTATCTTATTACAGTAAGAAGTTCACTCCACCTCAAAAGAACTACTCGTCTATTAAGAAAGAGCTTTTGGCCTTGATTTTGGGTTTACAGCATTTTTCATTTTATTTGTGTTCTGGTTTTGACCCCATAGTTATTTATACCGATCATAACCCACTGAAATTCCTTAGTAAGTTTAAAGATAAAAATCAGAGATTGACAAGATGGAGTCTACTTCTTCAGGAGTATTCATTAGACATACAACATGCCAAGGGGAAAGAAAATGTTATTGCAGATTGCTTATCTAGACTTTAGACAGATTGTTTTAGAGTAATAAGAAATTTCCTTTGTAAATTTCTTTTTCTTTGTGGGGAGGTGTTACATAGCCTATGATTTCATCATCCTTTGTGTAATTCTAACGTACAGTATGCTGCATGTTTGATCACGAGCGTGTTCTACCTCACTCCCCCCCTCCTCCCTTATAGTAGAGTAAGTCGTTCTTTCTGTTGTTCAGAGCAGGATTGTCAACTCTTTGTCCCCATGGCTTCATTTGCGCATCCTTCTTATAAGTTGTATCAAGCTCTGCCGGCCCCTATATAATGAGCTCAGTCTCTGCATTAATTGCCACTTAGATCTACTCCTCATTTTGTTCACATCTCTGTCCTCCCCTGTACAGTTGTTATTATTGTGAGTGCTCAGGAAGTCTCCAACCATCTAGCAGCTGTGTAATTTGAGTATAAATGTTATTACATTTTGTTCTTGTACTGTATAGCATAAGGTGTTAATTCTTGGGCCTAGTAAGGTTTTTGTGATTAATGTAAAGTTTTACTGTCAGCCAATTGTTAATAATAGTTTGTATCTGTAATAATTTATCTTGCATTAACTGAGCATTATCCAGTGTATTCTCATTTTATCAGGGCTGACTTAGATAAATTTACTCTTGCTAATTTCGTGTTAATAGAGGCTATTGCAGTTAACCATATATTTAACCTGTTTCTTGCCATTACATTATCCTTATGAGTCCTGAATGTTTTGTTGTTAGTTTGAGCATTAAACTTTAACTTGTAATTTTACCTAACTCTTTTGTTTTGAACCTGGAACTTTAAGGGACAGAAGTGATTTTTTAGTATTCTCACTTAAAGTGTTCATTATCTTTCTCTGTTCCGTAACTATATATATATATATATATGTATATATATATATATATATATATATATATATATATATATATATACACACACAGTCGACCCTCTGTCTTCGTGGGGGTTAGGGGCCTGAGACCCCCGCGAAGATCGAAAATCCGTGTTAAATTGGTGCCCCCCTAAAAAACACCCCTAGCCCACCATTTCCTTCTTTAATGAAAGAAAACCCCTGTGCACATGTCAGTAAACACTTTATTTATAATTAAAGTATGAAGAAAATAGTTTAATTGCGTCGGTGGATGGCCGCTCACACCGCTCATCACAGCTACACTCTCAACCTCCACCACCGTTACCAGGATTTTCCCTCCCGTAACTTGTCCAGCAATTCTACCTTCTCCAGCAGGGTCATTACCTTCTTCTGGCGCTTTGGGGTACCTTCAGATGTTTTGGCTGCTCTCTTAAGGCCCATGGTAGATAAAATGATGGTGTCACGGAGAGATCAGCAAGTACAAGCAAACACAAGCATGGTCACAGTGAGAATGGGTTTTGGGACAATTCGCCGTCAAGTCAATTCGCAGTCACAACAGTAACAAGACAATTAGCCGTCAGGATTCCCTGTCATTTATTTACATACTATAATAGTCTTTTAAATATACGAGTTTTGAAAGTGGTGGTGGTTTATTGTTTTTATAATAAATGTAGTGACATCTGTTGAGGCTCAGCCATATCTTTACCCACGGTTGGCGTCCACTATGGCCGATCAGAATAACACATTGGATATTGTCATTTGAGGTGAATATATACTTGTACCTCGTCAGAGTCGTTTTAAAATATACCCAGGATGTTGTAATACCAATGAAAATTAATGAAGACAGCTACGGGTGACGCTAGAATATAATTCAAAGTCAACTACAGCGAAGTAGAAACACGTTAATCATTGACTAAAAGTGCAACTTATAAATGATATCCAAAGCCTACACTATTGAATGAACATAGACTTTGATAGATCCCCCTGAAAATTAGTTATTAAAGTATTAATTATTCAAAAATAAGTATATTTATAGAATGACGGGGAATCGTCCAGGGTGTAAATTGTCCTGATGGGGAATCGTCCATGTTTTGACGGCAAATTGTCTGACGGCGAATTGACTTGAGGGCGAATTATCTCGGAACCTGAGGATGAGAAAGCCTACCGCGAGAGATTCAAAACAATGCGGGGGTGGCGCGAGTGGTGCTGCGGGCAGTATGCAGCGTGTGGCGCACGATTTGAATGTGTTTCCATTTTTCTCTGGACTTCAAAAAAGGTGATTTGGTTTCCCTGGTGACAAACCGTGAACAATCAAAACCGCAAATACATATATATATATATATATATATATATATATATATATATATATATATATATATACTGTATATAAATATACATATATATATATATATATATATATATATATAGATATATAGATATATATATATATATATATATATATATATCCATCATCCAATCCTACATTGTTCCGTGAGGAGCGTAGGAGCCCTGGGCTAGGCAGTTGGTCCCGACATTGAAGATGAGAGTGACCAGCCTCATCCCTGAATGTCATTACATGAGGAATCAACCTCAACCACCCCTTGGATAGAAACCTTCACCGGCTCAATCCGATTGGAGCGCAATAATTACCCACTAAACCACTAGGCGCCAAAATTTGGTTATATGGTTACCACCCAGCGTAGTAAATGGTTTCCTTGTGTACAGGGAACCATTTGGATTGTCACTTTGTGTAGAGTCACCTACAGGCAGAAAGGAGGAAAGAATGAAGGAATGAAAGACAGAAGAGGGTAGGGTGGAGTGAAAAAAAAAAATCGATTTTCAAAATGCCTGGGTGGGGAAAAGTTGTGGATTCGTTATACAAATATTGCGTTTTAAAAAATTTTCCTCTAAGATAATATTTAGACTATGCATACCGAGCTTAAAGTTCTTCCTTATGATACGAGTTACAATGTGTCTTTTGAGTGCGCTAGGTATCGATTAATTGTAATATTTGTTTAAAACGAGATAATTTTAATCAGGAATATGACTGTATGTGGTAATAATCATGAATCAGCTTTTATATTTTATACATATCAGTGCCTTTTATACATAGCAATGCCTTATTTGAAGGTTCATGTGTAGCAACATAGAGCCTCAGAATCTGATCTGCTGATGTTACCCATCGAGAATGAATAAGCTTTGCAGGCTGACGTAATGCTAGATTCCGGGAACAAACACCACTCTTTGCTGCTTCACACTTATCATACAGGTATCGTTGATAGACTGAAGCACCAGTCGAGCAGGGCAGTACTCCCGAGGTGGATGGAAAGCTGATGATAGGGAGTGCTGGAGCTCCCGTTTCATCAGCCCTCAGGACTAGTTCCTGACCATCCCCCTTTGCTGAACTTTTTCAGTGTCTCAGTTACACAGAGAGTAGGCCAGGATGCTCTCCAGCACAAATTTCTCTAACTATCTACACCAAACTACTTGCACAGTACACACTACACTTCCTATTCAAAATTTAACAAATGGCGTCTCTTCACCAAGCCTCGGAGTCCCCGGGGGGGGGACCATAAATGCCCCCACCATCCGCCCCTCTCCCGGTGATGACTCGAGGTGCCTGGAACCACTGTCTGACTCTCTTCTTCTTCATTTCTGCAACATTCGAGGCCTTTCCTCTAACTTTCGCTCTGTTCAGCACCACCTCTCCTCCTCTAAACCTCACTTTCTTTTTCTAACGGAGACTCAGGTGTCAGGCAACTGACAACAAGCCCTTTTCTGTATCCTCCTACTTTCTCTGTACTCATTTCAAAGCCAAAGGTGGCTGTTGTGTATATATACACAACGACTTATCTTGCTCTCGTGTTCTTGGACTCGATTCTTCTGAATTCTCTACACTCTGGTTTCGGCTTTCCTGTCATTCTCTGACTAAATATATCTGTGCTGTTTACTTATCCCCTAATTCCACTGACTATCAAAAATTCTTCGACTATCTTACTTCTACGATGGAACACATTCTATCCATTTCTCCTTTCTCTGAAATCTCCATTCTAGGAGATTTCAATGTTCACCACCACCTTTGGCTCTCCTCTCCTTTCACGGATCCACCTGGTGAACAAGCCTACATCTTTTCTATCCTTAATGACCTAGAGCAGCTTCTACAGCACCCTACCCATATCCCTGACTGCCTTGGAGAGAGCTCCAACATACTTGACCTCTTCCTCACAACTAATCCTTCTGCTTACTCTGTTAATCTTTCTCTCCGTTGGGCTCCTCCGATCAAAACCTTATTACCTTAACCTGTCCTATCACTCCAGTACAGCCTGTGGACCCCCCAGGGAAACGTCATCTGTGGCATTTTGGAGCCGCGGACTGGGAGGCCCTCAGGCAGTACTTCTTTGATTTTCCCTGGAATGATTATTGCTTCCATGGCCGTGAGCCATCTGAGTGTGCCTTGCGCATTATGGAGGTTATTCTCTCAGGCATGGAAGCATACATTCCTTTCTCATATCCTTTGACTAACGCAAGAAAGCCTTGGTTTAATCACGCTTGTTCTAATGCTGTCCGCAACAAGGAGAGGGCCTACAAAAGGTACCGAAGCCAACCCACCCCTGAATCACATCATCTTTATGTTTCTGCCCGGAATCGCGCTAAGTCTGTTCTTCGCTCTACTAAAAATAATTTCATCCATACTAAATGCTCTCAACTCTCCAACTCGAATTCTTCCCGCTCCTTCTGGCACCTTGCCAAAAATCTTTCTAACAACTTTACCTCATCATCCTTCCCTCCTCTTTTTTACTCTGATGGTTCTGTAGCTATTTCTTCTACTGATAAAGCAGATCTCTTCACACAGATTTTAACCTCCAATTCCACCTTAGGCAATTCTGGTGCTGTTCCTCCATCACTTCTCCCCTCTGACTTTCTCATGGCTGACATTAAAATTTCTTTAGTTCATGTATTTTCTGCCATCACTGGCCTCAGTACTAACAAGGCATATGGGCCTGATGGGGTCCCTCCTGTTGTTCTCAAGAACTGTGCTTCTGTGCTTACACCCTGCCTAGGCAAACTCTTTAGCCTTTGTCTGTCAACTTGTACCTTTCCTTCTTGCTGGAAGTTTGCTCTCATTCAGCCAGTCCCAAAGAAGGGTGACCACTCCAAACCCTCCAACTATCGTCCAATTGCTTTAACCTCCTGTATTTCAAAAGTTTTCGAGTCAATTCTCAATAGAAAAATTTTAAGGCATCTTTCCCATCACAACCTTCTTTCCGATCGTCAGTATGGGTTCCGTCAGGGACGCTCCACTGGCGATCTTCTCACCTACCTTTCAGACTCCTGGTCATCCTCCTTTCGGGACTTTGGCGAAAGCTTTGCCATTGCACTTGACATCTCAAAGGCTTTCGATCGAGTCTGGCATATATCTTTAATTTCCAAACTGCCCTCCTTCGGTTTCTATCCTTCTATCTGTGCCATCATCGATAGCTTCCTTTCTGGTCGTTCTATAGCCACTGTTGTAGATGGCCATCGTTCTTCTCCTAGATCTATCAACAGTGGTTTTCCTCAGGGGTCTGTCCTATCACCAACTTCTTCCTTTCATTCATCAATGATCTTCTAAGCTGTACATCTAACCCTATCCACTCATACGCTGATGACTCCACCCTTCACCTTTCCATTCGGTTCCCGCAACGCCCATCTCAACAGTTACTTCAACAAACAAGGGATGAGGCTATGGCACACCTAATGTCTGACTTGGCTCGTATCTCTGACTGGGGTAAAAATAATATGGTTGTTTTTAATGCATCTAAGACTCAGTTCTTACACCTATCAACCCGACAAAATCTTCCACAGGTATACCCATTAATGTTTAATAATATTCAGCTTAATCCTGCATCATCCTTGAACATGCTTGGGGTTTCATTTACTCGGGACTTATCTTGGAAAGATCATATTACATCTCTTGTAAAATCTGCTTCCAAGAGATTGGGTGTGCTAAGCCGACTCCGCTCCTTCTTTACCCCTGCACAATTGTTGACTCTATACAAGGATTTTATCCGCCCCTGTGTGGAGTACAACTCTCATGTGTGGGGAGGCTCCCCACATACAGCTCTTCTCAATAGGGTGGAGTCAAAAGCTTTTCGTCTCATTAACTCTCCTCCTCTTACTGACTCCCTTCAACCTCTGTCTCTTCGCCGCACTGTTGCATCTTTATCTCTTTTCTATCGCTACTTTAATGGTCACTGCTCCTCTGAACTGTCTGCTTGCATTCCTCCACCTCTACGACGGGCGCATAGCACCCGTCTGGCAGCAAACTCTCATCCCTTTTTTGTCCAACTCTCTAATGCAAGAGTTAACCGTTATTCCCAGTCTTTCATTTATGCAACAGGTCAGCTCTGGAACTGTCTCTCTCTGTCTTATTCAGTACCAAAATGAGCTGTGAGTGGGGAAGGTATTGCACAGTTCTGTCCCTTTAAATTTCCACTCTTATCCCTGTCCCAGCAGTGCAACATATATCACTATACCAGTAGTGCTTGTGTATAATGTTTGGGCACTGTTGTGATTAGATTTGGTGTTTGTAATAGGAATTTTGGTGTTCATGAAGCAAGCCTGGTCATTATCAGCCACTGGCCCAATGAAGATTGTGCTACTGTTTCTAATCAACTACAGTACACTGCCTCTACCCTGCACCAAATGTGAGTACTTAGCTATAAAAATAGTGACAGTGAATCATGTAAATATAGTGTGCATATCTAGTGTACAAAGAACTGGTGAAGAACATGCAGTAGCTTAGAGGAAGGCAGGAAACTGCCTTACAGTCACGACACGGTGTGGATACACAATATTTTTTTTATATTTTTCTTGAAAAGTATGAGGCCTAGGATCGCCGTTGTGGGCTCAAATGAAAGCCAGTGAAATTCTGCATAGAATGATAAAATAAAAACATAACAGTTGTAAAATGCAGTATAGTGCCCCCGAGAACACCCAGACACCCCCACAAGGAGTCCACAGAGGAGCAGCGACAGCACGCTGGGACTGGGTGCGACAACGGCCTAAGTCAGCCCGGGTCGCACGCCCTTATGGCCCAGAGCTTGCCCGCCATCACCATAGCAGGAATACCACACTACCTTCCGGGTGAGCCTTCACCAACCAGCTAAGGGGTGGAGCTGCCTATCCAGCTCCTGCCAGCACCCCAGAGACGGCCTGTAGCCACTCACCCCTCTCTAAGGAGACAGCCTGTAGCCGCTCCCGCCTTCGTCAGGAGACGGCCTGTAGCCACTCTGAAGGTGTCTTCCTTGAGATGGCCTGTAGCTGCTCACCCCTCGCTAGGGAGACGGCCTGTAGCCGCTCTGAGGGTAATCAGGAGATGGCTTGTAGCCACTCCCGCCTGCGACAGAAGACGACCTGTAGCCACTCCAAAGGTGTTCTTCCTGAGACGGCCTATAGCCTCTCAAACCCCCACCTGAAGGAGGTGGCCTGTAGCCGACCCCATCTTTGTCAGATGGCCTGTAGTCGCTCACCCCTCCTGAAGGAGACGGTCTGTAGCCGCTCTGAGGGTAATGAGGAGACGGCCTGTAGCCGCTCCCGCCTTCGTCAGACGGCCTGTAGCCACTCTGAAGGTGTTCCCCCTGAGACGGCCTGTAGCTGCTCAACACCCCTCCTGCAGGAGACGGCCTGTAGCCACTCCCGCCTTCGTCAGTTGGCCTGTAGCTGCTCCGAAGGTGCCCCTGGGTTTGCTGGCAGCCACCCACCCTCTCAGGCTCGGCCAGTAGCCGGGCCCTGGCGATGGCCTGTAGCCGTGCCCCCAGGAAGCCACAGCCAGTAGCCAGGCCCTATGGCAGGAGACGGCCTGTAGCCGCTCCACTGCCTGGAACTGACGCTTGTTCCCCAACCCCTGACACAGAGGGAGTCTTGGGCATAGAGGAGTATTGGAGAGGCCATGTGGTCTCCCCCGGTCTCTGCTTCCTACAACTGGCTCTGGGGGAGACCCACCTGACGGACCCTGACGCAGACCAGTGCTGCAGCCCCTTCCTGTTGGTGCCACCCAGCCCCAGGGACCGCAGCCCTCGGGAACCCCAGACTGCCCCCAGAACCCCAGACTGCCCCCAGAACTCCCGGGCGGGAACTCCCCACACCTCAACGGCGGAGGTCCTCATCCTCCATCAGGAGCCTGAACGACCGGTTCAGGCAATTGTTCAGCCCCAGTCCTGAGGGCCGCTCTCCTGTCCCCAGCCCTGAGAGTGCAGGATCCTTCGCCACCCACAGCCCTGGATGAGAACGGATGCCCCTGCATGTGATCTCGTGCCCTCTGAGTACGGAGGCCCCTGGTGATGCCCAGCCCCATCAGTAGCGGAGCTGTGCCGCCCCCTCTGCCCGTGCCCCTTTCGCCAGATACAACCAGAGTGACCATAATTGTGCAATGTCAGTGATCAAGCACTGTCTAGGCAGAACAGTAAATTGACCCTCTAGTGGAAGTCAGTGACAATACCAAAGTGTTGGAGAAAAGAATAGATACAGTGAACAGTGTATGGAATCATTCAGTAATAATATCAAAGGATGGAGTAAGTGATAATAACTGTCTAAGCACAAAATACGAGTTGAGGTTAACAAAGTACATTCGCTGTCATCAAAAATTATCTCGTGATACTAAAACCATAATCAGACCCCAGTGCCTTACACAACCCTCCCCAGTGAGAAATAACCTTAACAACGCCACACACATAGTGACCCTGGACTTCCCTGATTAAGAACGCTCTGCCTCAAGTGCTATTCACTGTGACTCAAAACAGTATCCTGCGAGATACTACTAACCATATCTAGACATAAGAGTTTATAATCGCCCAGTATACTTGTGCCTGTAACATCTACTTATTCCTCTGTTCAACTAAGCAATACACGTGTAAGGTTGTTGCCTGGAAATTTTGTGTCCTGTCTCTCTCTTATTTGTCTAAGCCCCGGTCTCTAAAGAGAGCCCCGCTATACGCTAGGCGTTTACGGAACGAGAAGCCGAACCTAAAACACCTAGCATTACAAGTGGCAAGAAAAGTTTTTTGCTAGAGCTTCTCAAATAAAAAATATCTGTTGTCTGTCGGAAATGGGTTTTACTTTTTCGCTTATTACTCGAACACCATACCTCTTATCAAACTGGGACCTCCGGTATTCGAAAGCTAATAAAATTCTCTTTCCAATGATGGTATAACATGTAGAGATTGATTAATAAACATTCGACTTATGATGTTGGGAATTGAGATGTATGCTCTTGAATGTTTATTCACATGGCCCTAACGTACGTATAGTGTGTTTTATTTATTTATTTTTTCCTTATCGTGTAGAACAAACATCAACAAATAGGAATATGTGGGTTTTGTGGCAAAACAAATATGTTTGGGTGGTGAAAATAATCCGAGAATACACCTTGTTAGAGCACGCGGTGGGCGGGGGAGGAGGGGAGAAAAGCCAGCACGTCATGTCCCACAAAATTTATTAACTTATCCACGCGCGAAACGGTGAATATGATTAAGTTTAAGTATTACATTTTTCTGCATACTTTTCGCAATTATTTTAAAAGCAATTCGAATAAGGTAGAACCAGATTTCAGCCGTATTTCATCTTTTTAATCATTTACAGCTGCTAGTCCTACATTACTAGGGTTACTAATGGTTTTCAACACAAACCACTATATTCCTAATGAAAATTAGCTTATTTTTAACAAAGAATACATTTATTTGACATCTAGCACTCGTAACTCGTCGTAACTCGCATTGTATCTCCTGTCATAGGGAAGAACTTTAAGCTAGGTGTGCATAGTATAATTATTAACTTAGAGGAAAATGATTTTAACACAATGTTTGTATAACAAATCCATATCTTTTCCACACCCAAGCATTTTGAAAATCGATTGTTTTTTTTTCACTCCACCTAAGCGTATAGTTACCCATAGGCAGGACAAGGAAAGAATGAAGGAAAGGAAGACAGAAGAGGATGAAAGGAAAGAAGGATGGAGGATGAGAAAGGGCAGATACCCGACAGCAGCACTACATCGTGTATATATATATATATATATATATATATATATATATATATATATATATATATATATATATATATATATATATATATATATATATATATATATATATATTATACGGATTTCTTGAAGCTCAAAAGCAGAAACAAATACAACAGTTTTCATCTCTTTCCATAGGACTTCCTTGCGAATGCCTTCAAAATCTAGTTTAAATTTTTTGTTACAGCTCTACATTCAAGACGGAGAGATGGAAATTTTAGACAAACAAGTTACAATCGACACTGAATAACGCTCTCGCATCACAAAGCCAACCTCACTAGACCTTGCACAAAGCAACGTCATGAAGCTAGTTAGAGCACAACTTTTTTTTTTTTTTATGCTAGGAAGAAGGAACCAAAGGCCATGAGCCCGCAGTAACAGTTCCCTCCAAGAGAAAAACAAAATACAATAGAGAGCCAAATTCAAGATCCGATCATTTTGAGATGCCTGGACACACTGCGTTTGAAAACTGGAGATCATAGGCAGCAGGAAATACAGACAGAGGGAGACAGTTCCAGAGCTGACCTGTTGCATAAATGAAAGACTGGGAGTAACGGTTAACTCTTGCATTAGAGAGTTGGGCAGAAAAGAGATGAGAGTTTGCTGCCAGACGGGTGCTACGCACCCGTCGTAGAGGTTGAGGAATACAAGCAGACAGTTCAGAGGAGCAGTGACCACTAAAGTAGCGATAGAAAAGAGATAAAGATGCAACAGTGTGGCGAAGAGACAGAGGTTGAAGGGAGTCAGTAAGAGGATGAGAGTTAATGAGACGATAAGCCTTTGATTCCACCCTATTGAGAAAGGCTGTATGTGGGGAGCCTCCCCACACATGAGAGTTGTACTCCACACAGGGGCGGATAAAACCCCTGTATAGAGTCAACAATTGTGCAGGGGTAAAGAAGGAGCGGAGTCGGCTTAGCACCCAATCTCTTGGAAGCAGATTTTTCAAGAGATGTAATATGATCTTTCCAAGATAAGTCCCGAGTAAATGAAACCCCAAGCATGTTCAAGGATGATGCAGGATTAAGCTGAATATTATTAAACATTAATGGGTATACCTGTGGAAGATTTGTCGGGTTGATAGGTGTAAGAACTGAGTCTTAGATGCATTAAAAACAACCATATTATTTTTACCCCAGTCAGAGATACGAGCCAAGTCAGACATTAGGTGTGCCATAGCCTCATCCCTTGTTTGTTGAAGCAACTGTTGAGATGGGCGTTGCGGGAACCGAATGGAAAGGTGAAGGGTGGAGTCATCAGCGTACAAGCGGATAGGGTTAGATGTACAGCTTAGAAGATCATTGATGATAAAAGGAAGAGAGTTGGTGATAGGACAGAGCCCTGAGGAACACCACTGTTGATAGATCTAGAAGAAGAACGATGGCCGTCTACAACAGCGGCTATAGAACGACCAGAAAGGAAGCTAGCGATGAAGGCACAGATAGAAGGATAGAAACTGTAGGAGGGCAGTTTAGAAATTAAAGATTTATGCCAGACTCGGTCGAAAGCCTTTGAGATGTCAAGTGCAATGGCAAGGCTTTCGCCAAAGTCCCGAAAGGAGGATGACCAGGAGTCTGAAAGGTAGGTGAGAAGATCGCCAGTGGAGCGTCCCTGACGGAACCCATACTGACGATCGGAAAGAAGGTTGTGATAGGAAAGATGCCTTAAAATTTTTCTATTGAGAATTGACTCAAAAACTTTTGAAATACAGGACGTTAAAGCAATTGGACGTTAGTTGGAGAGTTGGGAGTGGTCACCCTTCTTTGGGACTGGGTGAATAAGAGCAAACTTCCAGCAAGAAGGAAAGGTACAAGTTGACAGACAAAGGCGAAAGAGTTTGCCTAGGTAGGGTGTAAGCACAGAAGTACAGTTCTTGAGAACAACAGGAGGGACCCCATCAGGCCCATATGCCTTGTTAGTACTGAGGCCAGTGATGGCAGAAAATACATCAACTGAAGAAATTTTAATGTCAGCCATGAGGAAGTCAGAGGGGGGAAGTGATGGAGGAACAGCACCGGAATCGTCTAAGGTGGAATTGGAGGAGAGAGTTTGTGCGAAGAGATCTGCATTATCAGTAGAAGAAATAGCTACAGAACCATCACAGTAGAAAAGAGGAGGGAAGGATGATGAGGTAAAGTTGTTAGAAAGATTTTTGGCAAGGTGCCAGAAGGAGCGGGAAGAATTCGAGTTGGAGAGTTGAGAGCATTTAGTATGGTTGAAATTATTTTTAGTAGAGCGAAGAACAGTCTTAGCACGATTCCGGGCAGAAACGTGTAAAAGATGTGATTCAGGGGTGGGTTGGCTCCGGTACCTTTTGTAGGCCCTCTCCTTATTACGGACAGCATTAGAACAAGCGTGATTAAACCAAGGCTTTCTTGCATTAGTCAAAGGATATGAGAAAGGAATGTATGTTTCCATGCCTGAGAGAATAACCTCCGTAATGCACAAGGCACACTCAGATGGCTCCCGGCCACGGAAGCAATAATCATCCCAGGGAAAATCAAAGAAGTACTGCCTGAGGGCCTCCCAGTCCGCAGCTCCAAAATGCCACAGACGACGTTTCCCTGGAGGGTCCACAGGCCGTACCAGAGTGATAGGACAGGTTAAGGTAATAAGGTTGTGATCGGAGGAGCCCAACGGAGAGAAAAGATTAACAGAGTAAGCAGAAGGATTAGTTGTGAGGAAGAGGTCAAGTATGTTGGAGCTCTCTCCAAGGCGGTCAGGGATACGGGTAGGGTGCTGTACAAGCTGCTCTAGGTCATTAAGGATAGAAAAGATGTAGGCTTGTTCACCAGGTGGATCCGTGAAAGGAGAGGAGAGCCAAAGGTGGTGGTGAACATTGAAATCTCCAAGAATGGAGATTTTAGAGAAAGGAAAAATGGATAGAATGTGTTCCATCGTAGAAGTAAGATAGTCGAAGAATTTTTGATAGTCAGTAGAATTAGGGATTAGATGGATTAGGGCGATGGAGGTACAGCCTGAAGGCATACACATACACACACACACACACACACACACACACACACACACACACACACAGAGCACAGGGCATCATCCACTTCCCCGCCCAGTGCTCCCCACACCATAAGACCTTCACCTTCCCTCCCCTCTCCACCTCCCTTTGTCTTCTCACCGTTAACTCTGACTTAGCCCCTCCTCCCTGACATAAAACGAGTCTCGGACAAATTATTGGCGCCTGTACTGTAGTTGGGGATTTTGATTATGCTATGACGCTCCCACCTGTCGGTCATTAGGTACTGAGGTGGAGGGACGTGCTTGTTCTTTTATCTGCCTGATTAGTACTGCCGGTTCTCCACTAAGACAAGTAAAACCGTTTGGCAGCAACAAGGACAAAATATCAGTAGACGATAACGCTTAAGCTGAAGAGATTAAAGCATAGAGAGGTGAAGGTGATCAAGATCTCATTATCTTGTGATCATGTATGAAACAATTCCTGGCGTTAAATACGGTTAGCCTGCATACCAAGCTATACAGCGGTCTCCACAGTGAGGCAGAGATGCCAAATACTCCTTCCTCCCATTGAGGAGTTAACAACTCACTGTCGAAAACTGGAGATTCTGCTGTCTTCTTCCTCTTAGGTTTACCCCCTTCAGTATGATGACGCAATTTTGCATTTTACTTGTCATCAGTTGCATTAAAATTAGGAAAGACCTCTTGCAAAAATGGGAGTAATGAAGCCTGAATCTAACCCATACTGTTTCAAAAGCAACTCAAAACATAAACAAAATAAGCTGATGTTAGCAAGAATGAAATAAAAGTATACATCATCGAAATGCAGAGGACTGAAAGGTAGAACCCTTAATATCTGACATAATAATTATAGGCTTCATAAATGAAATACATGAAGGAAAATAAAAAGGGACCGCATCATCTCGTTTCCAATTGCATTAAACAAAGTGGAGTGCAATCTAACCCGTTCATATAGTCATATATGCTTTAAAAGGTACCGTCCTAAACTAGATCCTGGTTTACACCTTGTAGTACTTAGTTTAGTCTATACGGCCAATTAGCTAAATTAGAGCCAGGTTTACACCTTCACGTATATAGTTTTAGTAATTCGGCCAGTGAACTAAATTAGAGCCTGGCTTACACCTTCGCGTGCCCAGTTATAGTTACATATATTACGGTTAAGAAAAGTTCCTAGCTCGGCCCCGGTCTTTGTCAGTTGTAGTTATTGCTTAACCCCGGTCTGTCTGGCAGAGACCAGTCGATCACAGGTTAACAACTGCTTCTGTGGTCCCGACCTAGAAGTACGTACAGTGTATGCATCGTGTAAGGAACCGGAGCCCCTATATGGTTAACAGCACCTTGACAGGGTCAGATCAGGGCTTTTCCTGCAGCGAGGTGCAAGGAATGATGATGAGGTTGTGCAAGGAATAATAAGGAGGTTGTGGTCCCGGTCGGGCGCCGCAGCTACTGCATCTAAGATGCAGAGCGCCACCGCTTGTAGCCTCGTCGGCGCCTGTCAGTTGACGAGGTAAACGGTAACATTAACAGCAAGTCTCATTAATACCTCTTTCAAGAGGCCAGGCTACAGCACTCCAGCACAGTTATGGACAGATGATCAGCCTACTTTCATCGGTGGCATTACATAGCTAAACAAGAGGGTACGGTGTACATGTCAGTGCCGTTGGTACAGCTGGGTTATTCTTGCTATCTGGTCGCCAACTAAACGCACTCCAAGTGATGGAGTGGATTTGGCTGGCCCCTTCAGCCAGAGGACATGATTTTTTATTTAACTCTTTCTTTCTCCAGACGATTTTATTTACCTCTTAGAACTCTTACTGAACTGAAAACAAGTATAATTTTTAGAACATGCTCGGTCTCAGGCGTTTCATGTAAACTGAATAAGTAATATGGAAACAGCTGTAAAAAAAAAAAAAAAAAAACGCCATCAGACTTAAAAGGTCAACTGTTAATATTTTCAGTATAAGAGGTATATCCCAAAATCAATAAAATCGTTTGACGACACCAGGCCTATGGTAAAAGAAGTATAAGGTTATTGACGAGATTAGTGGCAATTGTTTTCAGTCACTCTGCTCCGAAAGAACCTTCTTTAGGCGAATACAAAATATCTCTTGTCAACATCACTATCTTAAAAAACGCCTTCACTCTAAAGAGGTGGAAAGAATTGTGTTGATAACAGCTGCGGCTTTAGTTGGTGATGAATCACCACCATTCTTTGATCCTGACCTTTGTCGTGCCGGCATAAACCTAAGCCTACATGACAGTCGTCTGGTATAAACACCAGTAGGTATAATCGTTATCTGAAATAATAACCGTGTAAAAAAGTCGAAATAAAATATGAATTTCCCATGTGAAGTAATTAGGATCCAATTAGTCCAGCGGTTAATTCAGGCTCCGTTAGGTCCCAGTCACACAGGTCACATCGGATAGGTTCATGCACAGTTCGAGCGATTACGGTTTATTTCTATCAGGCCACATCAAGTCAAGTCATTTTTGGTCCATTAAGGAAAGTCCAGAGGCACTGTGTCCCATTCAACCCATTTAATATTAATTCAGCCTCTCCTCATCCAGCCAGGCTCAGTCAGATTAACCCAGATCCATTCGCTGCCAATTAGGACAAGTTAGGTCAACTATAGATCAATTAAATTCAGTACATTTCAGTACCATTTACCTGTGCCATATCAGTTCCAGTCAGGTCCTTTACATCCATTTAAGTTTAGTTAGATCATTTCAGGTAGGCATAAGGCAGCTCAGATACAACTAGGCCCATTCTGGACTAGCTTGACCCATTCACTTCAGTTAGGTCCATCCTGGTGTATTATATTCATTATTGCTCACTCATATTTGATCGGAACAATGCAAATTCAAGTACATGAATTCAGAATATTCACCCTGTCAAGGTCTGATAATATCACATGAGGTTCATTCACATATCTGTCTGAGGCAACTGACAGCAAACCCTTTTCTGTATCCTCCTACTTTCTCTATACTCATTTCAAAGCCAAAGGTGGCTGTTGTGTATATATATACGCAACGACTTATCTTGCTCTCGTGTTCCTGAACTTGATTCTTCTGAATTCTCCACACTCTGGCTTCGGCTTTCCTGTCATTCTCTGACTAAATATATCTGTGCTGTTTACTTATCCCCTAATTCTACTGACTATCAAAAATTCTTCGACCATCTTGCTTCTATGATGGAACACATTCTATCCATTTCTCCTTTCTCTGAAATCTCCATTCTTGGAGATTTCAATGTTCACAACCACCTTTGGCTCTCCTCTTCTTTCACGGATCCACCTGGTGAACAAGCCTACATCTTTTCTATCCTTAATGACCTAGAGCAGCTTCTACAGCACCCTACCCATATCCCTGACCGCCTTGGAGAGAGCTCCAACATACTTGACCTCTTCCTCACAACTAATCCTTCTGCTTACTCTGTTAATCTTTTCTCTCCGTTGGGCTCCTCCGATCACAACCTTATTACCTTAACCTGTCCTATCACTCTGGTACGGCCTGTGGACCCTCCAGTGAAACGTCGTCTGTGGCATTTTGGAGCCGCGGACTGGGAGGCCATCAGGCAGTACTTCTTTGATTTTCCCTGGAATGATTATTGTTTCCATGGCCGTGAGCCATCTGAGTGTGCCTTGCGCATTACGGAGGTTATTCTCTCGGGCATGGAAGCATACATTCCTTTCTCATATCCTTTGACTAACGCAAGAAAGCCTTGGTTTAATCACGTTTGTTCTAATGCTGTCCGCAACAAGGAGAGGGCCTACAAAAGGTACCGGAGCCAACCCACCCCTGAATCACATCATCTTTACGTTTCTGCCCGGAATCATGCTAAGTCTGTTCTTCGCTCTACTAAAAACAATTTCATCCATACCAAATGCTCTCAACACTCCAACTTGAATTCTTCCCGCTCCTTCTGGTACCTTGCCAAAAATCTTTCTAACAACTTTACCTCATCATCCTTCCCTCCTCTTTTCTACTGTGATGGTTCTGTAGCTATTTCTTCTACTGATAAAGCAGATCTCTTCACACAGACTTTCTCCTCCAATTCCACCTTAGACGATTCCGGTGCTGTTCCTCCATCACTTCCCCCCCTCTGACTTCCTCATGGGTGACATTAAAATTTCTTCAGTTGATGTATTTTCTGCCATCACTGGCCTCAGTACTAACAAGGCATATGGGCCTGATGGGGTCCCTCCTGTTGTTCTCAAGAACTGTGCTTCTGTGCTTACATCCTGCCTAGGCAAACTCTTTCGCCTTTGTCTGTCAACTTGTACCCTTCCTTCTTGCTGGAAATTTGCTCTCATTCAGCCAGTCCCAAAGAAGGGTGACCACTCTCAACCCTCCAACAATCGTCCAATTGCATTAACGTCCTGTATTTCAAAAGTTTTCGAGTCAATTCTCAATAGAAAAATTTTAAGGCATCTTTCCTTTCACAACCTTCTTTCCGATCGTCAGTATGGGTTCCGTCAGGGACGCTCCACTGGCGATCTTCTCACCTACCTTTCAGACTCCTGGTCATCCTCCTTTCGGGACTTTGGCGAAAGCTTTGCCATTGCACTTGACATCTCAAAGGCTTTCGATCGAGTCTGGCATATATCTTTAATTTCCAAACTGCCCTCCTACGGTTTCTATTCTTCTATCTGTGCCTTCATCGCTAGCTTTCTTTCTGATCGTTCTATAGCCGCTGTTGTAGACGGCCATCGTTCTTCTCCTAGATCTGTCAATAGTGGTGTTCCTCAGGGCTCTGTCCTATCACCAACTCTCTTCCTTTTATTCATCAATGATCTTTTAAGCTGTACATCTAAGCCTATCCACTCATACGCTGATGACTCCACCCTTCACCTTTCCATTCGGTTCCCGCAACGCCCATCTCAACAGTTACTTCAACAAACAAGGGATGAGGCTATGGCACACCTAATGTCTGACTTGGCTTGTATCTCTGACTGGGGTAAAAATAATATGGTTGTTTTTAATGCATCTAAGACTCAGTTCTTATACCTATCAACTCGACAAAATCTTCCACAGGTATACCCACTAATGTTTAATAATATTCAGCTTAATCCTGGATCATCCTTGAACATGCTTGGGGTTTCATTACTCGGGACTTATCTTGGAAAGATCATATTACATCTCTTGTAAAATCTGCTTCCAAGAGATTGGGTGTGCTAAGCCGACTCCGGTCTTTCTTTACCCCTGCACAATTGTTGACTCTATACAGGGGTTTTATCCGCCCCTGTGTGGAGTATAACTCTCATGTGTGGGAAGGCTCCCCACATACAGCTCTTCTCAACAGGGTGGAGTCAAAGGCTTTTCGTCTCATTAACTCTCCTCCTCTTACTGACTCCCTTCAACCTCTGTCTCTTTGCCACACTGTTGCATCTTTATCTCTTTTCTATCGCTACTTTAATGGTCACTGCTCCTCTGAACTGTCTGCTTGCATTCCTCCACCTCTACGACGGGCGTGTAGCACCCGTCTGGCAGCAAACTCTCATCCCTTTTCTGTCCAACTCTCTAATGCAAGAGTTAACCGTTACTCCCAGTCTTTCATTTATGCAACAGGTCAGCTCTGGAACTGTCTCCCTCTGTCTGTATTTCCTGCTGCCTATGATCTCCAGTCTTTCAAACGCAGTGTGTCCAGGCATCTCAAAATGATCGGATCTTGAATTTGGCTCTCTTTTGTATTTTGTTTTTCTCTTGGAGGGAACTGTTACTGCGGGCTGATGGCCTTTGGTTCCTTCTTCCTCGCATTAAAAAAAAAAAAAAATCCAGGTCAGCTGCAGTCCATTCTGTTTGTTATACTTAATTTTTAATGCAAGTTCAATTCTAAATAGATCAATCAATGACTACTTCAGTCTGCTTAGGTACTATTAGAGCCATAAATTGGTCTGGGTCAAAAAATGTCCATTCAAGTCATGATTTGGAAGGACTTTAAAAAATCATCTTTTCAGTGCACTCGTACTCGATATGATAGTTCATCTTCTGAGATCCAACAGATAGATTCATGTCAGTACTGATAATTTCTGGCTATGCATATGAAGGGGTGTTCCAAAGATCAGTGCAGCCTTTTTTTGCGACAATATATGTTGATTCAGATCTTGCAGGACTGGATGGGATGAGCAGAATTAGCTGAGGTTATGGTGAGTGGTGGACCATTATGGAGAAGGTTGCACGTTTGCTGGAAATCAAGACAATTACTCTTAAGATATTCTCATCAGAGCAGAAGTAGATGGGATGCAAGGACAAAACTGGGTGTGATGATGTGGGTGGCAGTGGCAGGTGTATGTTGTAAAGGTTGGTGTTGCAAGGCAGCCTACAAGGTCCAAGACCAAAGTGGGGGGTCCGGAAAATGGATGAAGTGGTCAGAAGGGAACGGGTGGGTTGAGATGGGTTAAGATGGTGTTGGGTGATGAGGCAGGGTAGGACGAGTACACCCTGCAAAAATGTGTATTGTATGAGAGTAATGTTGACAACATGATGACGTCAGTCACATATATTATCATATAGGTTCGAAGGAGGGTAGATAAGGAGGTGGGGGAGGAGAGGAGATAGAGGAAGTGGGGCAGGAAAGGGGGGGTAATACTCCCTGTAAAGATGGCGTAAAAAGTTAGCCGGTATGTGCGAGGCTATTCTGTAAACCAAAACTTTCTCAGTGAAGAACAACCAGTACTCGTACCTGTACCATGCGTCTCACGGTGCAGGGAAAAAGATGAAAGCCTGAGGTATTCTATCTTTTTCCTACTACATATATAGCTCTTTCTCCGTCATCTACTTCTAATTCTGGGGAATGAATGAATGAATGAATGAATGAATATTGAGAAAAACTAGCACCAAGCCTAAAGAGGCTACGTGTCACTAAGGTAGCAAAGAAGGAAGGACAATAAAATCAGATGCAGGGGAGAAAGAAAAGCAAAAATATTAGAAATAGAAAACATAGGAGAGCAACCAAGGAAATTGCTAAGCAACGAGGGCTGGGGTATAATGAGATGAAGGGAAAAGCAGAGTGACGGACGTGGCGTGTGAATGGGCAGTCGATAAAAAGATGTCGGAAAGTCAGGGAGCAGTTGCAACGTGAACAAAGTGGCGAGGGGTCACCACTCAATAAGTGACCGTGAGTGAGGCGGGTGTGACCCAAGCAAAGGCGAGCAAGGACAGTCTACCATCGACGAATGGGATGAGTGGAAATATACAATGGAGGAACAGAAAGTTTAAAGAGATGAAGTTTAATGGTGACCTGGGAGTCCCACTAACTTTGCCATAGGTCACGGAAGAGGTGAGTAAGAATAGGAAAACAATCAAGAGCAGGAATGGGTCGAGGAGAAGATGTGAGAGAACGAGCAGCAGAACAAGCCAGCGACAGAAGAACAAAAGAGCCACTCTTTAATTTGGGTGACAAGGGCATCAGAAGAAGAAGAGACCCAAACACAAGACAGCGAACTGTGAGAATTGTGGAAGATAACAGAACAGGAAGAATTGGAACGAAACAGAGACTTCTGAGCGAAAAGAATAGCATAAAGTTCCGCCCTGAGAACACACGCAACAGAAGGAAGGGAACTGGAAAGAGAAGACTCAGGGGAGACAGCAAAACAAACACAGTGAAAGGATTTGGAACCATCGGTAATAGAATGGTACTCAATAGGGAGCATACCTCCACCAACGCCCTACCTCACAATGTTAAGGAAAGTGAAAAAAAAAAAAAAAATCCTGGATTCGCACCAAAATTTACTGGAGTGTATTCTGGGCCAAGGCCTATTTTTTTTTATTTTTTTTTACCAAGTTTCGTGGAAATCCGTCCAGCAGTGTTTGTGTAACCTCGCTCACAAACCAACCAACCAACCAACCAACAAAAGGACAGGGGTGAAAACATATCCTCCTTGGCAGAGGTAAAAAGGTAGGAGTTGGAGAAGAGTGAGAAGACATGTGTTCAAGAAAAAAGGGAATGGGATGCAACAGGAGAGAAAAGAGAACAAGAACAAGGGAGAAAAGAAAAACAGACCACTGGAGGAGGTAAAAGAAAAGAGGAGAGAAAAATAGGACGAAAGGGAAGAATGGGTGGAAAGGTGAACTTACTGGACTGAAGAAGTGCAGGGACATGGAGGGAGAAAGGAAGGAGGAGATGCCAGGCAGACTGAAGAGAAGGATGGAGAGAGGGAGAAGGACAGAGCAATATGTTGCAAGGAAACTGACGTAGACATGCATAAGACTTAACTGTATGGAGAGGACGACGAGGGGGGGAGGGGGGACGCCCAAATCAATGAAGGGGCTCGTGGCTGGGGCTGACTGAAAGGCACCTATGACTAAACGAACACCAGTATAATGAAGTGAATCAAGTTTCGGAAGAGTATAGACAGAGGCAGCAGAATAGATATGACACTCATAACCGAGTTTAGAATGAATAAGGTGCGATCAGCACCTCACGAAAGATGAGACAGTGTTTGTAATAAGCGAAGGCAATGAAGAGCAGAAGAATGAAGGGAAGAAACATGCGCATTCAAATTCAACCGAGAGTCAAAGACAAGACCAAGAAAAGTTACAGAAGGCTGATAAGGGAGAGGGGTGTCATACAGGTAAAGAGGCGGTTGAGGTATAGTATGGGATTGGGTAAACGACACTGCATAAGACCTGGAGGCAGTGAAACGAAAACCATGAGTGATGGTGGAGGCAGCTGTAATGGCAGACTGAATAAGGGGTTGAGGACAGGGAACATCTGAATCCGCAGCGTGAATAGCAAATTCATCAACATATAGAGAGGTGGAAACAAAGGGAGGCAGGGAAAAGACAATACCATTAAATGTGACGAGAAAAAGGGTAGTATTAAGGATACAGCCCTGGGGGAGGCTTTAATGCTGCGGGAAGACACAGGAAAAATGGGCACAGAGACGGACATGGAAGGTGAGGAGGGAAAGGAAATTTTTGAAGACACACACCAATGTTACCATAAAGACCAAGAGATTGAAGACAACGTAAAATATGATAGCGCCATGTAGCATCGTATGCCTTTTCCAAGTAAAAAAATACAGCAATAACAGACTGGTGAAGAGGAAAAGTAGAACAGATAAAATATTCCAACGATGGAGAGGAGCTTTTCGATATCCTAACTGTAATTGGGAAAGAAGACAATGGAATTCATGGTGCCACATAAGTCGATGATTGATCATACGATCAAGCAGTTTACATAAACAACTGATTAGATCAAAGGGGGTGTAGTCTTGAGGAAAGCGACTGGTTTTGCCCAACTTAAGACATGGTGGAATGACCACCACACATCAAGCAGAAGGAAAGAAACCCTCAGATCAAATCCTGTTGTAAAGGGCCAAAAGAAAAGACAGGGCACTGGGAGAGAGATGTTTCAACATATTAGGATGAATACCATCAAGATCTTTGCTGGAATCTTTACGCAACTGAAGAGTGGATGACAATTCACGAAAATAGAAAGTGGCATTCATAGCAACCCTCAGCAGAGAAAGCATAAGAAATCGGGACATAATCTGAAAGCGATTTAATAGAGTGACAATCTGGAGAGTGGTGGGACCATGTACTTATAAGAATAAAATAACTACCTAAAGCTTCAGCAACCAAGGATGCATCAGCTACAGAACGACCATCTAAAGAAAGAACAGGAGCTTACCAAAGGTTGTACGGATACGGAACCAAAGTGATGCAAAGGGAATGTCCACCGAAATGCTAGAAACAAAGGACGTCCAACTGTGGCATTTGACTTGACAGATAGTAAGGCAGAAGGCTGCAGATGCACACTGAAATATTAAGAAATATTAAGAGACTACAGGTATAATCCAGCGCACATGACGGAAGCTTTTCCAGGCAGCACGTTTAATGCAGAGGGTACAGTTGCATTCATGAGTCCACCGCGGCACAGTTTTACCTGTAGGAGGTCTGGTATTTCAAGGGATAGAAGTAAGGGAGGCTCCTAAAACCAGGTCCAACGAGAATGAAGTCAACTCATGGGGAGAAAAAAAGGAGGAAAGAGGTAAAGAGGGGACCATAAGAGAAGAAAATAAGTTCCAGTTGACAGCATGGAACTGCCAACAAGGAGGACGAGGAGCCGGACAGAAAGAAGTAAGGAAAAGCTTGATAGGAAAGTGGTCAGTAAAAAGAGTCATTCAGAACCGATCAGTGGAAGTTAAGGGAAATAGCAGGAGAACAAAGAGACAGATGATGCAAAAGAAGGAACGAATGTGAAAGTCGAAGTGTATAGGAGATCCAGTATTGAGCAGAAGCAGATCAGACAAAGAAACTGTTCAAAGGGGCGACCCTTGGGGGTGACAACGGAGTTACCCCAAAGGGTATGATAGCAATTGAAATACGCATGAAATATTATCGGAGAAAGAAGGGAAAGAAGTAAGGAAAACAAGACAGAAAATTCTAAAGGAATAGAAGGAGAGAAATAGAGAAGACAGTGACCCAGAGGTGAAGAAAAAGATGGGAAGAAGCATGAGGGATAGAGCAAGGAACAGAAAGGGGTTCAAAAGCAATAAGGTTGCAGATAAGAAGAACAGCGGAAGAAGGACAAGGAGAAATGAGAAAAGTAAAACCTGGAATAGGAACAGGGGAAGCACAGAGAAAAGTTTCTTGGAGAGCTAGAAGCAGAGGATCATAATCGGATATGACATATCATAAGGAAGAATGATGGGATGCAAAACCACGTATATTCCATTGTAGAAGGGCCATGAGGAGAAACAAGAATCAAGGCTGGGAAGAGGATGTGGAGTCACATAACTGTCATGGAGAGGGTGCCCGGGAGGCATAGGGAGATTGAGAATTGAAAGAATGGGAAAAGAAAAAGAATAAACAGAAGTCACAGTGGGGAGAAGGGAAGGTTCAGGAGAAGTAGGAGGAACAGGAGTAGGGGGAAGGGAAGAGAAAGGTGGATGGACGGCCACAAAAACAAGGAAGGGCGTGGAGGAAGTAAGGCAAATGTAGGACGCAATATCCTGAATGGTCTCCGCATCTGAGGGAGATCAAACAGGATGAGAACATCGACAAGATGACCCCCAGGGTTCTGACAGGTGGATAAGAGAGAGAGAGAGGGTGATGTACTGGGAGAAGTGGAATGGGAGGGACGTCTGGGAGGTTGGATAGGAAAAGTCGGGAGAGGAGACACCAGGAATGTGAAACGGGGAAGCACGAACCCATTGACGTTTGCCTGCAGGACGAGAAGGTGATGGAGTAGGGGATCAAGAAGATACAGAGGTAGAAGGAGGTGAGGGAGGATGCAAGAAACAAAGGAGGGGAGGGGAACACCTAGGAAGAGAAACAAGAGCAGAGAAAGAATTAGAGACAGGGACAGAAGCTGAGACACTAAAGGAGTTGGGGACTGATGACACCACGGAAGAAGGACTGGCTAGATGTGCATACAAAATGGTTGAATGGTGACAGAGGCTGCAAATTCTGTGACGGGCCCCTGTGAATCTTTGGTCTTGTAATATGTTAATCTTGAGATCTGGTTTTAGTTATTGTGCTAGTCGAAGGAAGGAGAAATTAAAGATGAATACAGGGATTTGATCTTGATTTATTATCTTCAAGGAAAGTCTAAGTTGAGCAGTGTATGTATTACACAGGAACATAATTTTCTGTCTCGTCGGACCCCTCTTCTTCGTGTCACGTGGGCTACACTGTCGTTGGAAGATTCTAGAACCCTGCATGTCTGTGTATATGTAGTGCTTCCGGTACCCACTGGCATAGTGTTGATTAAGTCTTGCTGAACTCATTTCCTTTGGTCGATTCTCACTCACGCACTTCCTGTTCCCACACCTTGGCTGGTGCTTCTAGCTATCTATCTATCTATCTGTCTATCATACTATGAGTTTTATTAATACAATATGGAGTCCTGTCATCGCTCGGTCACGCCAGCTGGCGGTCGTCCGACAGCAATCATCACTGACATATGCTAACCTACTAATACATAAAATTGCTTATAATATTGCATAGATATAATATTCATGTTAATATTGCAATGATCCAGTAATATTACATTTTAAATAAAGTTCTATACGTAAATGAAGAAATGCAATATAGTTAAATTGGTTATAGAATATTGTACGACATACTGTAAGATGTGTATGTATAACATTCATATGCATATATGCAAAAAAAAAAAGTTCAAAGTTAAGATTATAGTAAGAGCTATTAATATTTTATATAGGGATAATGATACTGGTATACTTCTATATAATGTCATTCCAAAATTATTATTAAAAAAATATACAAATATACAAAATATGTACACCTCATTCAGGGGGATTTACTTGAATTCGTACTCTACCCCCACTAAATACTGACTCCAAGTTTGCAATTCTTGCATGTATTCTGTCCACTGCAAACAGCACTACTGCAAATACAGTAGAGAAGATTATAAAGACAATAGGTGCTGGGCTATACACAATACACAATATGGGTTGAACATACTCAAACTCATATCTTCCCACGGCTTCATTGTTTCATTGATTAGTTGGATAGTTTCAAACTTAGGTGAAGTAAACTTAATACTTGTGCTCATGTTTAAGTCCATATTAGGTAGAGGGTGGAAATGTTTGTGTGTATGATTGAGGATGGAGTAATGACTGATGGTGGATAAAATGGAGATGGATGGTGTAAGTACCGCACAGTGGTCTTGTGCTATGTATAATCCTGATGCTGAAGTATGAGATGGTGGTATATCTGGACAAATTATATAAACTGCTGTGTTATGATTGAAATAAAAAAAACGTGAGAGTCCAATGCATTGATGGTGTACAAGCTTATCTGGAGCAAAAATGAAGTTGCAGTGATGATGAATGTTGAGATTTCTTATGATAGCCATTTCACAAGGGACTGTTCCAGTAGGCTGAAACATGAAGATGTACGCAGGACAAAGGTGAATAGCATGGAAGGATGTTCAGCACTTTCGTTCAATCGTTGATTCGCTTGTGAAAGTGACAGTGTTCCTTCTCTTGGAGACCATAATGAGTTCGTTGTCTGTGTTGATGTTGATGATGACCAAAGTGTTATTATTCCTAGAAGGGAAGGGGTGTATTTGGTATACTGTGAACAGATCGTCAGTTATGAATGGTACATGAACTACTGCT
Source organism: Coenobita brevimanus (assembly GCF_032717465.1). Taxonomy (NCBI): domain Eukaryota; kingdom Metazoa; phylum Arthropoda; class Malacostraca; order Decapoda; family Coenobitidae; genus Coenobita; species Coenobita brevimanus. The sequence continues at coordinate 23,014,267 of NC_136980.1, forward strand.
AATGTTCGTGTTAGTGTTGCTTCTAAATATGGATAATATTGCAAGAAATCCGTACTTCGGAACAAAGGCTTCAATTTATGTTTATGTATGCCTTGACTAATTATCTGACGTAGCTCATGAATTGGAAGTAGGTCAATTGTGATCTTGCCATTACTGGCAATCGAAATTCCTTGCATAAGTGCCCTGTAACGAATTCTAATGTTGTCTAATTAGAGTAGAATTGTGTCAATGTGTTCCGTGCTGATGGAGAAGTGTTGGAAAAGTGTTATGTTCCCTTCCATGGCATTTATTTTATCTACACTTTGGAGAGCTATGTTTACCGCCTTTTTTTAGATTATTCACGATTGTCTTCATTGCTGAGTTATGTCCGGCGATGAATTTATCTTGGTATGTTAGTACCTGAGGTATTTTATTAAATATGTTGTTTATTTCTTGAGGGTCTTCCTCTGTAGCTAATCCAAAGACGTTCCCCAGAATTGCACCACCCAGGTCAAACAAACCGCGCTTTTGGCGAGTATGTGTAATGTTCGTGTTGCTCAATACCTACGTTCAATGAGATGGGATCATGATGAGCATAGTTGGCTTTGCCTGTTCTATCTTCCATTTCGCTAACTTCACTATTTCATCCACTTCCTTTGTGTTATGTGCTTGTGAAACTAGCCTCCTATAAGTCCAGGGTCTTCATAGGTTTGGCGATCTTCTCTAGATAAGAAGGTAATTCGTATAAGTAATCCAAACTGATTTCAGTACTCATGACATCTTTTACGATTGACGTCGTGGCCGTTGGAGCTATGAGGCATCCTTGCCTTACTAAGTGTTGGGGGTCTAAGTGAGCATATCCTCTCGCTATGTAGAGGAGAATCCATAGTATAAGTGCCTTCATCGTTATCTACCGACAAAAAAAAAAAAAAAAAATCTATTAATTTTATGATATGGTCATGCTGTGGCCGATGATAGTGATGATGTGCGTTACGGTTGACTAACGGAGAACAATTACTTGCTCGTTATCTCATTTATAGGAGTTTAAATCAATATTTAACTCATGTAAATGATGTACTGTAGATTTTTTTGGAACAGTTGCACCTATTTGATTGTTTGGTATATGACCTTAATTTATTTTTGCAATTATTGTTGTTTTCTTGATTGGTTTCATGAGTTATGTTCGGTTGTTCGGTGGTATCCGAGGCTGTATAATTATTGGATAGTTCCCTTGAAACTCGTTTTCAATGGTCAATATGAACTTGTTTCTCTTCGCCACTTGACAGTGACCTAATTAAAACTTTGTTTGCTTATATGTTAATTACTTACTCTGTATGGACCCTCAAATTTCGGAGATAATTTATTGTCTCTCGTATGACTGATACCATAGACAATGTCTCCTAAGCTGATAGACGAGTCTCTTGCCTTTTTATTAAATGCCTCCGTCATTTCTTCCTTGGACATTGTTAATTGTTTTTTTACTCTTTTATGTATGTCCTGGAATTCACATAAACGGAGATCATCGTAGTTGTATATGGGGAGATTTTCACCTTCTAGAATTTCATATGGATCCATATATAATGAAATGTGGTGTGTGTCCTACAGACTTATTTACAGTTCCATTAATTGAGGCTTCTACTTTGGGAATCCAATCATCCCAGCTTGCATAATTTTCAATGAGAATGTGTCGTAGTACATGTAATACTTTTATATTTTGTCTCTCTACTAACCCATTCGATGCTGGGTGATAGGCTAAAACGTTAACCTTTTTGATACTGTATTGTTTACATATTTCTGGTAAGATATCAGAATTAAATTCACCTCCATTATCGCTTATTAGTACCTTTGGGGTAGTAAAGCGACATATTACATTATCTATTATTGTCTTTGCTACTGTCTCTGCTGTTTTATCCTTAATTGGGGCTAAAATTATATGATCCGTTGCTACGAATAGATATTGGTTATTACTGTATGATAACTGCATCTTGAGTAAATCAACAGCGACAACGTCCCATGGTTGATGTGGCACAGGGTAATTACCCATCGGTGCAGGTGTGATTGGGTATCCTTTGTGTTTTGCACATGATTCGCATCTGTCTATATGATTGTTTATATCTTTTTGTAAGGATGGCCAGTAATATAACAACTGGGCTTGTCTGAATGTCCTATCCTTTCCAGGATGTCCTGCATGTGGGCTATCGTGTATCGTTCGTAATACTTGGGGTATCATGTCATTAGGTACCACTAATTGTTTATTATTTCTTCGGCGTTTTGGTTGTCCTGGGTTGATCCTGTATAAGGCATTATTGATTATTGTGAATTGTTCTAGTGGTACATGTAGTTTGGGTATTTGTATGTCATCTCCACTTTCTAACTTGTATATAGCTTTAGACCATGATGAATCAAGTCTTTGTGCTTTCGCGATTTCATCATGGCTTGGGATGTTTCCTTTGAGATCTAATGCCACGACATGAATTGTCTTTGGGTTCCTAGATAATGCTTCGGCTACTAGGTTAATTTTGCCTTGTATGTAATGAATGTGTTCATTGTAGCTTTCGACTGTACATTTCCATCTTGCTCTCCTCCCACAGAGGAGTTTTTCTTTAAACATATCTACTACCGGTTTATGGTCGGTCAGTAAGTGTATTTCGTAACCGTTTACCAAATCTCGAAACTTTTGTAATGCAAAAACCACTGCAAGTGCCTCTAAGTCTGTAGTGCAATAATTTTTCTCTCACCTTTTATTTGTCTTCTGGCAAATGCAATTTTTTATTTTTTCCTCTTTCATCTTCTTGCATCAGTACAGCCCCAAATCCTTTAACTGATGCGTCTGTGCAAATAATAAATGGTTTTGTGAAATCCGGATATGCCAAACATGGTGCATTTTTAAGTTTATTTTTTAATTCATTAAATGCTTGTTTTTGTTCTTCTCTCCATTGGAATATAGCATCTTTTTTGAGATAGTTGGAATAGAGGAAAGGCTAAATGAGAGAACTGTTGTATGAATGACCTATAATACACTGCTAGACCTAAAAATTGTCTAACTTCGTCTGTCGTAGTGGGTTCTGGGAAGTCTCTCACTTCCCGTATTTTGTCATCGGAGGTGTGAATACCTTCAGCATTTAGTTTTTGTGGCATAAGAATTTTATTTCCTTATGGCAAATTTGCATTAAGAAAGCTTAATTTTTAAACCAACATCACCAAGCTTTTGTAACAGTAGGTCTAATTTCTGGAGATGTTCTGTGATATCTTTCGTTGCAACATTTATGTCATCAAGATAAACAAATATTCCATGTCCTAAAATTCCGGACAATATTCAATTCATAAGACGCTGGAATGTGCCTGGTGCTGTCTTCAATCCCATTGGCATTCTCTTGTACTGATAAATCCCGTATTTGTGGAAAAGGCAGTGTATTTAAGTGACTCTTCATCTAATGAGATTTGGTAGTATCCATTAAGCATATCTATCGTGGATAATACATTATTTTCTGGTCCAATATTCTGTAGGACGTCACTTAGGAATGGCATAGGAAACCGGTCTGGGATTGTGTGATTGTTTAGTTTACGGTAATCTACTACTGCACGCTTTTCTCCATTTCGTTTGGGCACGAAGAATAATGGGGCATTCCACGGGGAGACTGGTGGCTCAATAATTCCAAGTTTGAACATGTCATCGACAAACTGGTTTGCGAGTGTACTTTGAGATTGTGGGACTCGATAGGCAGGTAATAAAATCGGTGATGTGTCTGGGTGCACGTTAATCTTGTGATTAATCGGGTTAGTACACCCTAATTGTTCTCCTGGTAATGCTAAGTTGTCCGTATGTTTTTCCAACAATGTTAACAATTCAGTTTCTCGATCAAATTCACCCAAGTGAATTAAATACTCTTTTATGCTTTCTCTATCCATAGATTTTATCTCACTTGTCACTCCAGCTAAAACTATTTCTATCACGGGGGTGGGACATTTTCAATATTAACTATACAAGTCCCTTTTTTTCAACTGTATTTCCCCATTCATGTGATTAATTAGGAATATCTGAGTTTGCCCATCATCGTTCATCTGACATAATACATTGTCTACTGACAATCCTTTTACTTTACATAATTCTTCCAAGATAAGAACAGTATTATTTTTTATTTTGCTCTTTATGGTAACTTTCGTGTAGGAGTTAGGCGGTATAACTAAATCATTGGTGAGATGGGTGGGAAAAACTGATAAGACAATACTATTACTTGGGTTTCAAGTCCTGGAGGCTGGGGGGGGGGGAGTGAGTGGATCTATACACTCATCTGTTTGTGTATGTTTGTTTAAGCTTTTAATATTACCAGTTCTTTTTGGTTCTGTTTTACTAATCGGTGAGGACTCTGATGGTATTTCTTCTATGAATTCATTATCAAAGTCTATTCCATTCATTTGTGAGAGTAATGTTATCTGCTCTGTTCTCATGCAACTTAAGCCCATCAACATCAGCTTTTATTGCTAAGTTTTCAACAATTAAAAAAAAAAAACGCAGAAATTGGTGATGTAGTCTCTGTAAAACTGATGTTTAACCGTAATATCCCTTTTACTGCAATTTGTTTGTCATCTACTGTACATAACTCTAAATCAGATTCCTCTAGAAAAGTTACTTTCTTCTTATATCTAAAAATTCTGTCTATTTCTTCTTGTGTTATCAAGTTCACTGGAGAGCCTGTGTCTAAAAATATGGAAATATTCTGGGGCCAGATACTCGAAGCTCACGTAAGTTATGTGAGCGATGGGTCATGTAACTGACTTACGTTTAAGAAGCTTACAATGTGTCTACAATCTCAGTTACAGGCCATACTCCAAACATATTTATGTGCAAGCATCTCCTCCTGCTTGTAAGTCTTTCACGTAAAGTTAGGTTGTTGGCAGGACTCTTGTAGCCGATCACAGTGCAGTTCCTTACTGGCTTTAAAGAAGGGTTGCCAATGTTATAGCCAATCACAGGACAGCCAGCTGATGCAACCAAAACAAACGACACTTCAGCACTCACAGATAAGGCCAAGTGGGTACCCCAGCCAGTGATGCAGCAGATTATACCCGCAAACAAGACAAGAAGGAAGATGGAGCCTACCAGAACAGAAACAGTGCCAGCCGCAAAGAAAAGGAAGATCAATTTCACCGATGATGAAGTGATGGTGTTAATACGGGAGGTGAAAAAGAGGAAGGACGTGATTTTGGGAAGCGTCTCACCTACTGTTACAACAAAATCAAAAAACCTTGCTTGGGAGGCTGTGGCACTGCAAGTCAACGCCATTAGTAGAGTCAGGAGAGACAGCAGCGAAATAAGAAGAAAATTTACTGACTTCAAAACTCAATTTGAAAAGAAGACAGGAGTGACAAGGAAGTAGCTAAATAAAACAGGTAAGACCATAACAGACTAAAAAGCTTGATAGTACTGTACTACAGAGTTTAAGTGTGGTAAATTCCTACAAAACAGAAACCGGATTCCTTTAACATTACTTACCTATGAAGTCATAATGCACTGACATGTAAGCTTTATTTTACCTGAGTTATGATAACTTTACTAAATTGTCAGCCAGTAATATCCTTTCCTTTGTGGCAAACTTACAGAAAGGTTTCCTTCTTTGCAATTGTTTTTAATTATTATTCTTTGAATTAATTTGGGAAGCAAACTGCTTTCCCCCATTCCCTTGGTGGACAAGGTTAAGCATTTGGGTAGGGGAACACACATTTTTTTTTTTTTTTTCTTGTAGTATACCTGAGGCTCAAAATCAATCTAATTGTCAAAGACAACAGAAAAAAAAATTCTTTCATCAAATATAGAATTATCCAAACGTAAGAGCTTCCCTAACTCTTTATTAAACCTTGGTGCCAAAACCAGTACATATATAAGGAAAGAAAGAATGAGAAACATTGACCAAGTGAAAATAATGAGGTAATTCATAAGTTCTTCCCTAAAAGTACTGTATGCTATTGATGTAGCACTAACATGAATAGGGTCATTTACTTTTTATATTTAAAACTTGTTTTATTTTCAGGAGGAGGTACTATAGTGATGTACCAAAGCTAACTGAGGTTGAGGAGGCAATGTTAGCCCTGATAACTGTTGAAGCTAACGAAGGGCTGCCTAATGTCAGGGACAGCCTTGATGATGATCCTGCACGTGAAGAAAGTAAGTATATAATGCTTTTACGTTGTTAATGTTTTTGGTATACAGTGTATACTCCCTGCTTGTAATTAATATATCTGTACAGAAAATTAAACAATGTTGGCCACAGTTGTACATAAACAGTTCAAAGATGGTGTACAATTAGGCACATTATATCAAGTCACAGTGTCTTGTTATTACTGTTTACCTACAACGAAAATTTTCAGTAAATATGGTGAGAATGGATCATTAAGTCAAAACCTTTATACTCTGAAATGGATGCACTCAAACACAGTCAAGGATAAATGAAGTAGCTGGATTATATATTCACTTGTATTATTCCAGTAGATCATTATTACAACCTTTGAGAGCCACCGATTCCCTTTCCCTCTCAAAAGATTTTTCAAATTCATTGCTGCCAGGGATTTTTCACTTATTTGATTATCAAAGCATTAACTTGTGTCAGTAGCCAGAGCTAATCAAGGGTTGGTGTGAGTTTTCAGGTTGTATTGTTATTGTTGCTTAACCACAGCACAGCCTGGATCTGCCAACCACAGGTACACAGTTGCCACAGAGGGAATGTCTGGCACTTTTCTTATGCTGTTTTTGTTGTGGCTGTTGTTTACAGTGCTATGTGCCATGGATTGCTCCACTATGTGTATGTTTTGATTGCCCCACCTCAGTCAAGGCACGTTTTATGTGTTATTTAACCTAGCACAAATCCAAGCTGCTGTGGGCAGGTCTGTATTGTGTTGTCTCTACTTATCCTGTTGCAGTAGTATTCTATTATTGCTGTTTTATGAAATCATCCAATATAAAAATAATGACAATTTTAAAATTTTGTTTCAGTTCCGGTTGGTCATGCGAGCGTGGTGCCAGCGTCTGAAGTTGTGCCCGAAGATCAATATACTGTCGAAGTGACTGACTTCAGGATGGAGGAAGATTCACGAGACACTTTAGATACTCCAACACCCAGTCACACTGATCATCATTATTGTGGCCTGGTCCCTGCGGAAATTGCCACAACAGCACGACAAACACCACGGCCTTCAAGATCAGCCAGCCGTGGATCAGCAGAAGGCAACTTGGTTCCCAACATGATTGAAATTCAGCGGAAACTAAAATCAGCAGTAGAGGATTTAACGAGAAAGTTGGAAACCATTGATAATACTCTGGAGAGTATACCAGATGGTGTTCAAGTTCTTCGTGAACTAACTGCTTCATTGCAGTCTGTCCCAAGATCAATGCAAACTCTTGCATCCTCAGTGCAGGATATGGCTGCAATAATGCATCCAATAAGAGAAAGGTAAATCATTTACTCATTAGGTAACAAAAAAATTATTTAAAAGGAAATTAACCATTTCTGGCCCAAGACTTATTGAATGTTAATCTCTCTTTCTCTGTTAGAAAATAAAACACTAGGCATTTATCCTGGGACTGGCTGAGTACGGTATGTAATTATTTGGAAGTTGCTCTATTAATTTCAAAACACCCACCTTATGATACTGTGATGTGTAATGGTCAGTATTACCTACCTACCTACCTCTAGACTGTGATATAATAGCCTACAATGCTCATACTTAGACTATAAGTCTGAAAAATATTGTTGTTTGCAGATGTTCCTTTAGTGTTAAGTGAAGGTGCGAGCTGTTAGGCTTGGTGAGTGAGTTGACGAGAGAGTGCAACAAACAAAACCCTAAGGTGAACGGTATGGTGTTGGAAAGGAATGATGCTAGTGAGAGCGAAGCTGGATGCTGAGTACATGGAGAATGTGAGGGCCTGTCTTCAAGTCCTTTGTGTGATGAGTTTGAGCTTGGCAACACAATCATTTTTCAGTGTCAGTGTTGGAGCATGGCATCGAAGTTTTGCTGAAACAATGATCGTGTAGCGGAAAGACTGAGACAGTTATTGTCTACATGATCAGTGCTTCTGCACTGATACCATGCTCCAAAACTGATGCTGATAAATGATTGTGTAGCCAAGGCCAAAGGATGGTATTTTGGAAGATGAAGTATGTGAAAGATTGCAGCAGGGAAGGAAAGTTGCTGGATCCCTGAAAGCTGTGTTAAAGAGGAAATTTTCATTCATATTCATTCATTCATTGCCAGACGCCATGTATCCCAAACGGGGTAGCCAAGGGCTTAGAGTTAATTGTTTTACAGGGAGGGGCACTAATCCTCCACCAACCCCACTCGACACTTAGGGAGAACGTTATGCCAACAGCATCTGGTGTTCCCAGGCGGTCACCCATCCAATTACTAACCAGACCCAACGTTGCTTAACTTCGCTGATCGGACGGGAAGCGGTGTACTCAACGTGGCATGGTCGTTATGGAAATGTTATGGTCACTCCATGAATGTGTTGTTCTACCCACCTTAATCATTCCCTTGTTTCTTATCTAATGCCCTCGTGACACAGACAACCTTTCTGCCTTGAGCCACACTGCTTTCAGCTTAGCAACTGCACTGAGGTAATTACACTCATTTACGCATTTGAGTCTTTCACTATTTACCAGCACTTACACTTTGAGTCACCCTGTCTCACAGCAGCCATCAGTTTACCCCTATTTACCACATCGATCACGAAAAATCATACAATTCTTAACCACTTTGTGAAAGTTCTCTTCAGTGTTACAAAGCAGCATAGCATCATCTGCGTGGATAAATGTTTAATATACAACACTCTGTGCTTCTTTATTGTTTTTATACACATATAAAAAGAATAAATAAACACACACACACACACATTTTGAGAGAGTTGTAAAAGTAAGTGAACTATTAGAATGACGATTTTGAGTTATGATAGTCGTAGCTAAAAAGAAAGTTTGATTATGCAAAGGAACTACTAAATTTACTTATTTATCAATATAATAAGAAGTAAAGTGAATAATCCAGTAATACAGATTAAAAATATGTTAGTATTACTAATTATAGTAAAATGTATCAGTGCACACGCAAACAAGTGTTCATTTAAAGGCTTTAATAGTCAAATACAATCCTGTTTTAAAAAATACCCTTGGAAATACAATGTTTCATTATCTATATGATAGTAAACATGTACATATTCAGTATGACAGTAAGTTGAATAATTACCAATGGATAACTGAAAGCCAGTATAGCGGAATACAATGAGAAAAAAAATCATGAACATTAATGTATTCAGCAGTGGTGCTAAACAGCTAAGACGCATGAAGCAGCATTAGGCTTGTTGCTGGTGTAGTTATTAGGTAAGAATAACTGGGGACCCAAACAAATCCTGGTCACTTTCCCCCAAGGAGTATTGTTGGAGGGGCCTGTGCAGTTGGGTGAACAGATCAGCGCCCACTCCAATCACTGCGTAGGATTCATATTTATAAACATTCGTGAACTTAAGTTCTATTTTAGGTGGTTTCTTTATAATTTCAGCTTCACATACATCTACCAAACATTTCACAACCAAAATTAATATACTAAAGTGAATAATATGCAAAACAAGTGGTGCCAGGCACAATAAACCTCACCCAACAGCAGTTATTTTATTGCTGATTAATACTGAATCGGTACTGGCATTTAGTGCCAGTACACAACTAAAGTCCAAGGTAATCACACATGAAATGATTTCTCATTGTTACTTAACAGTCCAAGGTAATCACACTTGTCACTTAAAAGTCCATGGTAATCACATATGAAATGACCTTTCAGCATCACTTGAGGTCAAAGGTCACGGTTTCAATTAAAAGCTTATATGGGACTTCCTATGTGTTGATAATAGTAAATATCTATCTGCAGCCAATTTCGAGTTATAGCCTCCTGAGTACCCGTAACCTTGGATTTCATCTTTCAAGGTCACTCCAGGTCAAAAGTATTAGTGCTAAATGAAAGTCCATATGGGCATTCCTCTATACTGATAATGGTAAATATCTCTATCTTCAACTGGTTTCAAGTTGTAACCGTCTGATATTCCGTGACCTTGATTTTGACCTTTCAGGATCAATCGATTACTTCCAAAATTTAATCACTTCCTTTTGTGACCAGTGCCCAAGTAATCTGAAAGTTTCATGTAATTTCATTCAGCCGTTTTTCTGAAATGCTGCTAACAATCAAACAAACAAACAAACTCGACCAAAAACAATACCTCAGCGGACCCCGTCCCTGGCGAGGTAATTAAAAACTTGTTACGAAGGATAGATTTCCACAGAAATTGGCTATGGTCCTTTATAAATAAAGTCCCTAATAATTGTTACGTACCCCGCCACTCACTGCCCAGATCTCCGGGCCTGGTGTGGGGGTATGAGGGTGGTGCGTGCTGCGTTGTTGGCACACTGACAGATCCAATTACATGGGTGGGAGAGAACCAGTGTTATAGTAGTGTTATTGTTGTGTCGGTGGCTGGTGTTTGTCGGTTATGCTGGTGGTGATGATGCAAATGTTAAAAGTGCCGCTGACGGAAGATTATTACCCTCACCACCACCACCACCATCACATGAAGTGTTCCTGCTTGTTCCTTGCTTAGTCCTCCATCATGATACCTGGTTTTAATTAAGCGTTTACTACTGTAGAGCACTTTCTGAGCTAACTATAATCTCATGGATCTGGCAAGAATCATCATCATCATCATCATTATTATTATAACTCTTTCACCACCACCATATGGAGTGGAAATGATTATCAGAAGGAGCAGGAATGTATTAAAGTAGAATTTTCATATTACTAAGAAGCAGATTGTTATTCACCGTGACGAAAAATATGATGGGAATAGTTTCTAATTCCTACACTGTGATGAGTTTCTCGCGAGTTGAAGAAAACAGTGACACTGATTTTCTTAATCCAACTTGGCCAAAAAATTCCATCTCTCGTTGAACGCTGAGATGTAACAATAGATTAACACCAGAATGTGGCGTTGGTCACGAAGAAGTGCAATGAAAAAGATGCTGAGCTGTAGTTTTGTCTTTTATTTTTTGCCACTAATCTGCATAAAATAAGCTGCAGAACAAAAGAAAACATGCACCAAGTGAGAGTATAACCTGCACAGTACAGAATGAATAGGATAAGGAACCGCAAGAGTGGATGGATGAACAGAAATTATTTCTATCACCTGCAGAAGTACAAGTCTTCTCCTTACTGAAAATAAATATCCGGAGATAGGAGGAATATGTAAGGCATTGGTTCTTCCTCATCTGGTTATAATCGTTCAGAGAAAAATAATAACATTAAGGAAAGGCCTTTGCTCAGCTGTATGCAATCGTTTGGGCGTAGAGAGAATCAGCATCGTCATCATCATCATCATCATCACTTACTATCCCTTTAATGTTTTGGATGGATACAATCTAGAAAAAAGTTAAGACACAAAAGTAGATTCAACAACGGGAATAACGTCAAAAAATCATTCTCTTAGAGAAAGGATTCATAGAAAATTCAGCCCTTGCGCCACGAAAGTCCTCCTTGAGGTGAAAAGTCGTTTGGAGGTAGAAAGGATTGAACCCAAAGGAAGGTCCTTCCTGAGCAGATTACGACGGTTTGGAGGTAGCGACAGTTACTATGTCAGCATCATATTTCTTCCCCACTAATAGGAGAGAAGGATAAAGTGATTCAATAGGAACAGAATGTCACAAAAGTAGGACTACTAACGCGGTATAATAATTGTGAACATACAATAATCCCCTTTGCAGTAGGTGTGATGAAAAATAATTGTAATCACTTAACCACGAGGTCTATGTCGTTGTTGTTGTGGTGGTGGTGGTGTTTGTGGTGGTGGTTGTTGTGATGTGGTGGTTGTGATGGTGGTTGCCGCTGTGATGTGGTGATTGTGGTGGTGGTCGTTATTATGTGGTGGTTGTCGTGGTGATTCCTGTTGCGATGTGGTGGTTGTAGTGGTGGTTGCTGTTGTGATGTGGTGGTTGTGGTACTGGTTGCTGTTGTGATGTGGCGGTTGTGGTGGTGGTTGCTGTTGTTATGTGTTGCTGGTTCCTATTGTGATGTGGTGGGTCTGGTGGTGGTTACTGGTTGCTGTTGTGATGTGGTTGTTGTGGTGGTTGTTCCTGTTGTGATGTGGTGGTTGTGGTGGTGGTTGCTGTTGTGATGTGGTTGTTGTTATGGTGGTTGCTGTTGTGATGTGGTGATTGTGGTGGTGGTTGCTGTTGTGATGTGGTTGTTGTTGTTGTGATGTGGTGGTTGTAGTGGTGGTTGCTGATGTGATGTGGTGGTTGTGGTGGTGGTCTTGCAGCGATGTGGTGGTAGTGGTGGTGGTTGCTGTTGTGATGTGGTTTTGGTAGTCGTTACTGTTGTGGTGTGGTGGTTGTGGTGGTGGTTGCTGTTGCGATGTGGCAGTTGTGGTGGATGTTGCTGTTGTGATGGTTGTGGTAGTGGTGAATGTCATGGTCATGGATTACTTTGTCAATGTTCGTAGTTGTAATAATTACTGTGTTGATGGTTGCTATGGTGTTTCCTGATGTAGTGGTGGATGTTGTGGTGATGTTGTTTTATTAAATGTTGTGGTAGGTGTGACAGTGACCGATATGGAGGTGGGATTTGTATGTACCCATCTCTGAGTATAAACTAGTCAGTCCGTTCCCTGCAGCCCAGCAGTCTTTGCTTCCATTATGTAGAGAAAGATGGCTTTTACTGCTCTCCACCTCATGCCATCTAATATCCAGCCAACCGCCAAGGTATATATGACGTGTCAGTGGGCTTACGGCAAAACAGTATTTTTGCAAGACGGAAATGGCCCACTCTCATTTCATGGTGGCATTAATGTCAGTGTATGCTAGTTGTGAGGAAGGATTGAGTCGTCTTGTTTACCAGTGAAAAAAAAAAAATCCAGTCTGACAACATCTGACCATCAGTTGGGCTGAATAGACTCAGAACCACCGTTACTTTAGAAAAATTCATTGTAGTCACAAGTCAGTCTTTGGCCTGTAACAGCTTCCATGGAACCACCAGGATTCGAACCTGCTGTATAAGATATACCAGTTCAGTATTATGACTCGTGAGACACATCTCTTTGTGATGATGGTTGCTATGATGCTGAGTGTCTTGGTGATGGTTATTGTGAGTGAAGTTATTGTGGTGGTGGTTGCTGCCGTGGTACTTGTTATGGTGGGTGGGTTTGCAATGGAGGTGGTTGTGGGAATGGTGATCGCTGCTGTGCCATTTATGGTGGATGGGTTTGCAATGGAGGAGGTTGTGTGAATGGAAGTTTCTGTTGTGGTTCTTGTTATGGTGGGTGGGGTTGCAGTGGCGTAGGTTGTTGGAATAGTAGTTGGTGCTCAAGTGATTAATATGATAATATTTATTGATGTGACAGGTTTTTTTGTTTGCTGATGTGGTGGTTGCAGTACCATTATTTGGTTGGTGTGGTTGTTGTTCTGGTGATGGTTGCAGTGACGTTTATGATCTGGTTGCTGTGATTGTTGTCTTGGTGGTGGTTGCAGTGACTTTGATCATTTGCTTGCTGTTGTGGTTTTGGTTGTGGTGGAGATCAGTATAAAAGTAGTTGTTATAGTGACTGCTGTTGTGGCTGCGAGCGAGGAAGTGATGTTTCCTCTCAATTAAGTTTGAAAATGAGCGGCCCGACCCGACCCGAAAGTCACGCTAAGAAGAAGCCAATAAGTTTACTCCTGTATGAAATAGAGTTAAATTCTTTCTGCATGAGATACATTCATTCAGTAAAATTCTGTTATCACCCATAAAGGCGTAGGAGTCTCTTGGCATCTGGAGTTTTTCAAGGATGTTCAACTGTAATCGGTGAATGCCTCAATTACGAAATCAATAACGATTTTCCGTTGTAAATTTTTTTTTTTCGCATTAACTCTAGCAATTAAATATCGGAGGTTCCGCCTAATCTTTAAAATCAGGGGGGAAATTGTGATAACATGGCGCTCGTTCGCTCGTCAGGCTCTCACAATGAGCACTTTACTGGTGTAATATATATATATATATATATATATATATATATATATATATACAGTGGCCATTGCCTTGGTGATAGTCCAATTTGGTAGTTGAGTTTTGCCGCGACTGTAGTTGTAATTATTTCTGACTGTATGATAAATGTGTTGGTCATACCGGCTTAAATAATAACCGTTATTATTGCGACTTCCATAAATGTATACATTTGGGTCGGATTACTGCCTCTGTGCGTGTACCTCTCTCCTTTGGTAATAAAGATTGTTGTATTGCTTTATGCACGTATACGTTCCTGGGTATAAAATATTATAGGTACACCTTGTTCTCTCTCTCTCTCTCTCTCTCTCTCCTTGTGTGTGTGTGTGTGTGTGTGTGTGTTCTTACCTACTTGTTCTTACCTAATTGTATATTTACAGGAATGAGTCAAGCTCGTACTGTCCCGTGTCTTGAACCATTTTTATCGTACATATCCTTGAATTTATTAATTGTTTTGGCACACACTATTTCATTTGGTAGTGCATTCCACTGATCAGTTACCCTATTTGGGAAACTAAATTTCCATACGTCTTTATCGCCTCTCTTTTGATGAAGTTTTTTGCGGTGTCCTCTTGCTGATGCATCCCCATTGGTTATGTAATCATTTACATTTACTTTCTCCTTCCCTGATATGCATTTGTATAGCATAATCATGCCTCCTCTTTTCCTTCTCTCCTGTAGTGCAGGTAGATTCAGTTTTTCTAGTCTTTCTTTGTAGTTTAGATCCCATAAGCTTGGTACCCATCTTGTAGCGGCCCTTTGAACTTTTTCAATTTTATCAATGTGTTTTTTTACATGAGGACTCCAGACTACTGATGCATACTCCAGGGTTGATCTGATGAATGATGTTATTATCTTTCTTAGCATGTCTTCATTTATGTATGTGAATGCCATTCTCATATTTCCAAGCAGTGTATACATGTTCCGTACCTTTTCACTAATATGGTCAGCCGGAGATAATATGTTATTGATAATCACACCTATGTCCTTCTCTTTTTCTTATGTGTGTAGTTTACCATGTACTGCTCCATTCATGAAGTTTATATAATTCTTCCTGTAGCTCTTTACAAGAGTCTGTGTTAGTAATTCTCCTTCGTATATTTGCATCATCAGCAAACATATTTAGATAGCTTTCATTTCCAGTGTTGCTGTCTATATCATTTATATACACTAAAAACATAATTGTTGCCAGCACTGAGCCCTGTGAAACTTCGCTAGTCACTTCTCTACATGATGAGTAATTTCCCCTTAGTACTGTTCACTAAAAACATAATTGGTGCCAGCACTAAGCCCTGTGGAACTCTGCTAGTCATTTCTCTCCATGATGAGTAATTTCCCCTTAGTATTGTTCTCATTTCCCTTTTTTTTTTTTTAAAGAAAATCTTGCGCCCAAGAATACAGTTTGCCTTGGATTCCTCCTTGATGGTACAGTTTCCATGAAAGTCTTTGGTGCAGTACTCTGTCAAATGCTTTCTTGAAATCTAAATAGATACTGTCCACCCATCCTTCTCTGTTCTGTAATGTTTCTTTTACCCTAGCATAGTAGCTGAACAGATTGGTAACACATGATTTTCCCTT